>NW_021319016.1:20574-23645 GCF_001605985.2 Dendrobium catenatum | reverse complement strand
GATCAAATATGGTAAGAAGAAACCAAAGAGCTTTGTGCAAATAGAAATTTCACTAATAGGTCTTCAGTGGCCGTTAAAAAGGTTGATGTTCCCATGCAAAACCATAATTCTCTGGAGAAAGGTAATGCTAAAATAATTGGAGGACTAAAGGCAACCCCGATGGAGCTGGGTCTCTAATTTGGAAGATCGGGAAGAGCTGAATGAAGTCAAGGCTGCTGCTATAAATTCATCTAAGATTTTGGAAGTGGAAGCTCAAGGTTGGAAGGTAACTTCTTCTGAACCAGCTCTTATTGTGCTTAATAAATTTAATGTTCTATCTAATTTTGGATGGGACAATTACAACTGAGAATGTAGAGGGGCATGTGAATGATTGTGTTAAAGAAGGGGAGTTTGTTATTGGTGATAATGAAATTGTGGATGATTTTGGTTTAAAAGGTGGTGTGGAGCTTAAGACGGGGTTAGAAACATTCAAGGTGAGCTCTTCTCTAGATAGCATTATGGCTGATAACTCTTCTTCAAGAAAGAAAGTTAAACTTCTTAAAGAACTAAAATCTATTGGCTAGGGTAATATTATTACTTATAATAGAAAGATTGATAGTGGTAAATGTAAGAGGAGTGGGGGTCCTTCCCCCTTATTTAATCATTGACTTCTTTTGCTTTCTGGAATTATAGAAGGGCTAAGAAGAGGGAGGCTGCTCTATATCTCAAGGATTTTATAATAGACAATGATGTGTTTTTTGTTGGTCTTGTTGAAACAAAAAATTAATTCTATGGAAAATCATCAGATTCTAAATTTTTTGGGAAATAATTGGGATTCTTTTATGATTCCTTCTAATGGTCTTTCTAGAGGTATAATGGTTTTATGAAGGAAGGATTTGGCTTCTTTCTCTATGATTGAAGTTTCTTCTCAAGTGATTATTGAGAACTTGGATGTCATGAATAAGGTTTGCTCGATGGTATCTATTGTGTATGGGAGTAGGAATTCTCTTGATTAGAAATCTTTGTGGGATTGCTTGGAGAGACATTTCTCCAATTCTAGGCCTTCGGTGATTGGTGGAGACTTTAATTGTGTGTTGTCTCAAGAGGAGAAAAGAGGAGGGAAGAAATTCATTTTATCTCAAGGATCTAAAGATATGAAGATATTCATGAATAATAATGAATTTCATGAGGTTGGGTTTATTGGACCTAAATTCACTTGGTGCAATAACAAATCTGGAGGGGCACACATTTTGGAAAGATCTGATAGATGTCTCACAAATACTATAGCTATGAATTCTATTCATCTAGCTATTATGAAACATTTATCTCGAATAGCCTCGAATCATTGTCCCATTATTTTGGAAGTTTTCAAACCGGTGGTGTTCCATAATAGAGGTATTCATTTTAAAGATGTTTGGACATCTTATCATGGGGTTACTGTGATTATGCAGAAATCTTGGAAGAAGTCCAATGGTAATGATCCAGCTACCTCACTAAATTTAAAGTTTAAAACAACTTTAAGAGCTTTGTTTTATTGGAGTAAAGCAAAGTTTAAAAGTCTTAAATTGTTGAGAGATTATTTGAAGAGGGAAATTTTTTAGCTTCATATAGAGGAGGCAGAAGGTTCTCTTTTTTAAGAGAAGTTACGGTTACTTAGATAAAAAATTAATGAGCTTAAGCTCAACATTCGGTGGAAACAAAGAGCAAAAGCTAAATGGATGGAAGAGGGAGACTCAAATTCCTCTTTTTTCATACATATTTGAATGCAAGAAGAAACTCAAATTGGATAAATCACATCAAGGATGATAGAGGCATGGTGAAGGATGATTAATCTGAGGTGCAAAAAATTTTTACAATTTTTTTTAAATCAAATGGAGGCATAGAAATTGTGTGCTTGATAGCTGGCCGACACCTTCTTCTGTCATTGACGAAAGTGATCATAAAAGGTTGGATGTTGGATTTACTTGAGAGAAACTTTAAACAGTTGAGGAAAATGTGTTGCGGATCTGTTTTCATGGTTTATGAATTTGATGATAGCAAAAGCTCTTATTTCTCTACGACAGCCTTATTTACTAACATTTCAGGTCCACACGATCAGACTGCAATTTGGAACCAGCTCTTAATTAGGTAGACTAGGTCTGAGTCAATTTGTACACTTTTTCCTTTCTCGAGTCTATTGTATTTGGTGTGGCTCCTGATGTTTTGTAACTTGGAAGATTTTCTGTTGCTCCCTAAAGATTTCTATTTTTGGTAACATCGTCTGGGATGATATTTATATCGTCCAGGATGATCAGTTCAAAAGAAGAAACCCTAATTAGGGCATCCTCATTAAAGAAGCCGTCATTATGCAAAACACATCGTCCTAGATGATTTTGTATCGGCCAGGATGATAGGCTCAATTCAGAAAGAATCTTCCGCCAAATCTAGTTAGAAATAACCTATTTTTGGACATCGTCCAGGTGGATTGTCCAGGACTATAAAATATCGTCCAAGATGATCCAGGTCAATTTTTTCAATTTTTCTCTGGAATTTAAGGAAAGTAATTATGACTTGATTTCACGATCAAATCGGCCTAGACGACCGCCAAATCGTCCTGGCCGATGTGCTGGACAATTGACACCGGATAGCTATTTTTCAGGGCGATGTTCAGGACGATATTCCATGATTTGTTCTAATCATCCAGGACGATATATTATCATCCTGGACGATATGAACAAATTTCTTATGATCGTCTCAAATCGTCCCGGTTGATTGGGCTTAAATTGTAATGATCGTACAGGATGATATGCCTATCATCTTGGACGATAATGTCGATAACTTACATTAATGAGCTTGTTTTGAGAGCTTCTATTTAAGCTATGATAAGGCACTTTGTAAGTGTCTTTGGCAGCCATTATAGCTTTGTTCTTGTGGTAGAAACTTGAAGAGAGAGCTTGAAAGGGAGTGAGGAATGGTTGGAGTTTGTAGAGGGAGAAGATCCTGTGAGGGGGGACTCAAGGGAGTGTGGAGGGGGATTCACATGATTGCTCCGGCAAGCTCGCACCTGAATACCACCGGATTCAAGGTTTGTCTCGAGGGAAGTTCACCAAAGA
>NW_021319016.1:12312-16293 GCF_001605985.2 Dendrobium catenatum | reverse complement strand
TTTTGGGAAATAATTGAGATTCTTTTATGATTCCTTCTAATGGACTTTCTGGAGGTATAATGGTTTTATGATGGAAGGATTTGGCTTCTTTCTCTGTGATTGAAGTTTCTTCTCAAGTGATTATTGAGAACTTGGATGTCATGAATAAGGTTTGCTCGATGGTATCTATTGTGTATGGGAGTAGGAATTCTCTTGATAAGAAATCTTTGTGGAATTGCTTGGAGAGACATTTTTCCAATTCTAGGTCTTCGATGATTGGTGGAGACTTTAATTTTGTGTTGTCTCGAGAGGAGAAAAGAGGAGTGAAGAAATTCATTTTATCTCAAGGTGCTAAAGATATGAAGATATTCATGAATAATAATGAATTTCATGAGGATGGGTTTATTGGACCTAAATTCACTTGGTGCAATAAAAAATCTGGAGGGGCTCGCATTTTGGAAAGATTTGATAGATGTCTCATAAATTCTATAGCTATGAATTCTATTCATCTAGCTATTGTGAAACATTTATCTCAAATAGCCTCGAACCATTGTCCCATTATTTTGGAAGTTTTCAAACCTGTGGTGTTCCATAATAGAGGTATTCATTATGAAGATGTTTGGACATCTTATCATGGGGCTACTGTGATTGTGGAGAAATCTTGGAAGAATTCCAATGGTAATGATCTAGGTACCTCACTAGATTTAAAGTTTAAAAGAACTTTAAGAGCTTTGTTTTATTGGAGTAAATCAAAGTTTAAAAGTCTTAATTTGTTGAGAGATTCTTTGAAGAGGGAAATTTTTTAGCTTCAAATGGAGGAGGCGGAAGGTTTTCTTTTTGAAGAGAAGTTGCGGTTACTTAGATAAAAAATTAATGAGCTTAAGCTCAACATTTGGTGGAAACAAATAGCAAAAGCTAAATGGATGGAAGAGGGAGACTCAAATTCCTCTTTTTTCATACATATTTGAATGCAAGAAGAAACTCAAATCGGATAAATCACATCAAGGATGATAGAGGCATGGTGACGGATGATTAATCTGAGGTGCAAAAAATTTTTACAACTTTTTTTTTAAAATCAAATGGAGGCATAGAAATTGTGTGCTTGATGGCTGGTCGACACCTTCTTCTGTCATTGACGGAAGTGATCATAAAAGGTTGGATGTTGGATTTACTTGAGAGAAACTTCATACAGTTGAGGAAAATGTGGGGAAGAATATATCACCTAGTTTGGATGGGATAACATTTTCATTTATCAAAGGATTTTGGAAAATAATTCAACAAGATGTTTGGCGTGCCATTAATCTGTTTTTCACAATAGGATCTATGCATCATTCATGGAAGGAAACTTTAATTGTTTTAATACCAAAGATTCAAAATCCTATGGTTCCCTCTAACTTCAATCCTATTAATCTTTGCATGAATACTTATAAATTAGTTGCAAAAATGTTGTTCAACAAAATGGAGACGGTGATTCACAAAGTAATCTCAATTGATCAAGCTGCTTTCATAAGAGGCCGTTCTTTGTTGGAGCATGTGTTATTGACTCAAGAAGTATTCAATAAATTCTGGTATTTGAAAGCAAAGAAATAACTTTTGGCTATTAAAATTGACATGGAGCAGGCATACGACCTTAGGATGGCAGGCTCTAAGGCAAGTTCTTTATCACTTTAACTTTCCTAGCAAATTTTTGGAGTTATTATTGTAATGTGTCATGGACCTAAAATTTTGCTTTTTGATCAATGGGAAAAATTCTGATTGGATTGAAGTCAAGAGTGGATTTATACAAGGATGTCTACTATCCCCTTATCTTTTTATTTTGTGTTCTCAAATTTTATATGATGCTTTTCACCATAGTAGAGTTAGTATGGGGATTTAAATTGCTCCTAATGTTCCTAGAATATCTCATTTGCTTTATGCTGATGATATTATAATATTCTCCGAAGCCAACTTTGAGAAAGTAAAAAAGGTGAAGAATATTTTAACTAAATATTGTAAGTGGTCGGTGTTGAGTCTAGTGAATAGGTTGTTAAACCTAAGTTAATGTCCCACGGCTATCAAGAGGGAGGTGAATTGGTAGTTAAAAATTATCCCTCTTTTGGATGAGTTGAACAGAAAATAACTTTAGTGGATTTTTATAAAAAAGTTTTTCAACCACAACTTTTTAAATAGTAAAATACGGAAAATAAAAAAAATAGTAAAAATAAACGACACAAGATTTATAGTGATTCGATCTAAATCAGACCTACATCCACTCCCCAGAGACACCCTCTGAGTATTGCACTAATACCAATAGTGTCTCTCCTTTTACACCCACAGCAAGGCAGAGAAGCCTTTACAAACACTCTTACCACCATTACCCGGTGCGATAGAGAACTGTCATCATTTTACTCTATCCCTAGTGTTGGAAGAGAACACTTCATCCTTTCACACTCTCCTAGTGTGGGCAGAGAACCCTTCGTCCTTTCACACTCTCCTAGTGTGAGCAGAGAACCCTTCATCCTCTCACACTCTCCTAGTGTGGGTAGAGAACCCGATCTCCTTGACATATCTCCTCACAAGAAATCTAGAAAGAAGAAAGAAAAGATTGAAGTAATCTCAAAAAACAAGTAGGAAATCTTACCTTTGAACACTAAGTAAGCCTTAATGCTCCAGTGGTAGAAATCCTTCTTTGAATGCTCTCTCTCACTCCCTCCTTGAGTCTTCTTTCAATAGGCAAGAAGATCAATGACTAGAAAGATTTGGTGGCAGTCTAATTTGGACTATATATAGAAAAGACAAGAAAAACTGCCCAAAAACTATAAATTTTCAATTCTATACGTAGTGGATCGTCCCGTACGATTGTGGATCGTCCCAGATGATTTTACTTAAAGTGTCAGAAATGATCCTAAAGTATATTGTTACGAACTATGTTTGTACACGATCATCATCCCGTACGAACTAGGTTCGTCTAGTACGAAACGGTTATTCCATAAGTCGGTTTCCAAATCCCTGCAGGACGTAACCAACTATGGTAAGTTGGTTTGGTTCGTCCTAGACGATTTTATACATAGAGTTTCATCCAGAGATGAAGGTTTAATTTTATCCTGTACGATTTTAAACAGAGAGTTTCGTCCAGAGACGAATGGTAAATTTTGTCTGGACGAACAGTGCAACGTGAGAATCCAGAGGCGTTCGTACTGGGATGAATATTTAATTCGTCCTGGATGATTAGGACTTAGAAAAATTTTCTCACTACCTGTTCGATCCATTGCTCTTCTGAGGGTTAATTGACATGATCGTCCCGTACGAACTATGTTCGTCCCGTACGATCAATTCACAAAAGTTATTCCCCCATATGTGTGTGTTGTGAATATTCACTCAATTACAATCACTCCCTCTCAATTCAAAAACATTTTTAAAGCTTTTAATTTACAAATGATTGGATGCTGAATTTGATTTGAAGTCTTCATTGTTTGGAGTTGATTTTTCTGAAATGTTAGTACACACTAGAGCAAAAATAAATCTTTCAAAAAATGTTAGGAGATATCTATACATAAACAATAATATTTGTAATCATCAAAATAATATAAGTTGCAAGAATGTAAAACATGCAAATACCAACTCTCTTAACAATCTCCCTCATTTTTATGATGACAAAATAATTATTATTTGTAGGATTTTAAATTCTAAGAATCTCCTAAAACTCCCCATGAATTGATGAATACTTAAAAAATAAGGAGGCATAAATTCAAAATTTTTATTTTTAAAAAATTTTATACAAACCAAAAAACATACAAAACATACAAATACAATAATGACAAACATAAAAGGACTATCAAAAAACAAACAAACAATTTCTCCCCCTTTTTGATAACAGCAAAAAGTGAAGAAGAAAAGAAGTCTTGAAATGTAAGCAGAAGTATGAAATTTATTTGATAATTTAATCTTGAAAGTGATTGAAATAAGGTATGCAAATAAAATTAAAATATTAGAGAAATCATAGAATTTCATATAATTTAAGAA
>NW_021319016.1:8491-12237 GCF_001605985.2 Dendrobium catenatum | reverse complement strand
ATGAAATTGAAAATTCTAATAATATCAAGTTATAAGCATCACTTAAATTTTGAATAATTAGATTTTCTAATGAAATTAATTTTAATTTACAATTTAGGTTAAAGCACTATTAAGATTAAGAAATAATGAATGTCATAAAGTCTAACACACATTTCTAAAACAATTAAACAACAAAGCATTGGAACGTATATTGATATCGAATGAAGATATTACAATTTAGTCCAATATATCAATAAAAACACATATAAAGACAAATGAAATACAACAATGTAAAAGAAAATAACAAACACATAAATCAGAAACACAACAATCATTCAGATGGACCCTGATCTGGAGGAGGAGGTGGTGCTGCACCAAAGAAGTTGAAGTAACTACTTATCATAAGCATATTAGAATTTATGTCATTTATCTGATCACGCATAAATCTCATATCTTGATTGTGCTGAATATCCTGCTGTTGCAAATGAGTTTCAATTTGATAAAACCTTTGATCAAAATGAGCCTCTAAATTGTCAAATCTTTGAACCAACTCCTGATAATTTGGTTCAGCAGCATGTGAAAGTTCAGTTTCTTCTTCTGTTTCACTCAGAACAACATGAGTTTTTCTAGGCTCTTCCTTATTGAAGATAGCTCTAAAGGATGCATCGTTATAGTAGAGTGGTTCTTCAAAATCTTATACTGGATGAATCAGATCATACTTCTTTTCCAAAATATAGGCAATCAGATGTCCTAAGGCTATGTTCTTCTTTCTTTTATGATCAACATGACCAAATTCAGAGAGATCATAAATGTAGTCAATTAGGAGTTAGGCCTCATCTATAGGTTGTCTTTGTCATTATCAAGTAGGTAACAGTAGAAAGAAGAGGAGTGATGTTGACTCTATCACCAGCTTTAGGTATAATGAAAGTTCTAAGTACGTGCTGGATGATACGGGCATCACGAACTAAAGTTACTACTTTAGGCAAATGATCCTTAACGTTTACTCCTCTAATCACTCGATTAACTTCAATCCAATTAAAATTTATGGTGGTTAAGGTGTGTGCTCTTAATCCTTCAGTACTTAAGTTTAGGAAGATACCAAGGTCAGCCTTGGTGATTTCAATTTTCTTTTTTAAAATAAAGGAACTGATGACGGAATGGTCGGAGTTGAACGACATGTTTGCCAAAAAATAATGAAAGGTTTCTCTATTGTAGAAGTGTACTAAAGTGAGGATTAAACCAAAATGAGTAGAGGCAAACAAGTGCATTACCTTAAAAGTTAATTGTTCCGGTAGGAGTAGATGGGGTAATGTTCACGGAGACAAACCTAGCATAGGATTCTTCATTGGCTTTAAAAAGGAAAATTTCAGATAAGTTTCTTGGTGGGTCAAAGACTTTTGAAGCTTGCTAGAACTTGTCATTGAAAGATCTTAAGAGAAGAAAGGTTTGAAAGAGATGTTTGAAAGTGACTGTTCAGTAAAAAAATTACCGTCAATTTATGGAAAAATGATTGTTCGTACCAGACGAAATTTTCGTTCATCTCGTACGAATTCGATTCGTCCCGTACGAAAAATTTTGTATGGACGAACGAATGAGTCAAAAAAGAAATGGCTTTTCGTAAACACACAACTTACGAAGCGTCCTTTTGTACAGGCTTTTGACCAAAACGATCGTACAGACGAACACGTGTTCGTCCAGACGATCAGAAATTCTATTCATTTTAATGGAAGTTGAAAACCATCCTCCGCTATGAACCGACATGTGTAGACGAACCAAAGGTTCATACGGACGATGTTCATATTAAAAACTGTCTTATCCATTCAACTGCTTCATTCATTCTTTCCGTCGTTATAAAAATGTTTCGTCCTGGACAATTATGATGATCGTACAAACGAAGTACATTAAAACTCCTCCTAAAATGGTTCAAAATCCCACAGTTTGTCATACTACACAAATCGTCCCGTACGAAACATTTTCGTCCCGGACGATGATGACCACAAATTTATATTTTCACACTCAAAAGAAAAACAAACAACATAATACTTAAACACAGACTTTTTAAGAAGAAAAATATCACATAAACAAACTAAAAAACACAATGAACACAAAAAAATATCAATGTTGTAGAAAACATTTTTATCTAAGCATTTAAATCAATAACTCCAAGCCTTGTTCTTAATGTACTGAAAGTATCAAAGGCTAAAGGTTTTGTAAAAATATCTGCAAGTTGATTTTAAGTTGAAACATGGGTAAGTTCAATTTCTCCCTTAGATACATGATCCCTTATGAAATGATGCCTTATGTCTATATGTTTGGTTCTTAAATATTGAATAGGATTTTTAGAAATACAAATAGCACTAGTATTATCACAATAAATTGGTATAGTGCCTATAGTTAATCCTAAATCAATCAACTGTTATTTTAACCAAAGTACTTGTGCCACATAACTTCCTAAGGCAATGTATTCAGCTTCTGCAGTAGATAGGGCCACTGAATTTTGTTTTCTACTAGACCATAAAACTAATGAATTTCCAATGAATAGACATGTTCTAGAAGTGCTTTTTCTATCCACTCTACAGCCTACAAAGTCAGAATCTGAATAACTAATAATTTCAAATGAAAAGCTAAACTTATGATACCAAATTCCTAAGTTCTGAGTTCATAACAGAAATCTTAAAATCCTTTTTACTGCTGTCAAATGTGATTCTTTTGGATCTGATTGAAATCTAGCACATAAGAAAACACTAAACATGATATCGGGTCAGCTAGTAGTCAAGTAAAGTAAAGATCCAATAATCCCTCTAAATTTCTTTTGATCAACATATTTTCCCTTAAGGTCCTTATCCAACTGAACTGAGGAACTCATTGGTGTACTAACAGGTTTAGCATTATCTATTTCATATTTTTTGAGGATGTCCTTAATATACTTTAATTGACTAAGAAAAGTTCCATACTCATTTTTCTTAATGCTAAAATCAAGAAAATAACTCAGATCTCTCATTAAACTCATCTCAAATTTATAACTTATTATTTTAAAAAATTATCACAAAAATTTTTATTTATAGATCAAAAAATAATATCATCAATATATATCTGAACAATGAGTATATCATCTCCTAATTTGTTCAAAAAGAGAGTGTTGTCCACACTTTCTTTTATAAATGATCTATCTAATAAAAAAGTGCTTAAACTCTTATACCAAGCCCTAGGTGTTTATTTCAATCCATAGAATTCCTTTTTTAATTTAAACCTATGATTAGAGAATTTAGAATGTTAAAAACCAAGAGGTTGCTCAACATAAACGTTCTCTTGTATCACACCATTTAAAATGGCACTCTTAATAACCATCTAATATAATTTAAATCCTTTAAAATAGGCAAAGGCTAATAAAATTCTAATTACTTCAAGTTTTTCAATAGGAGCAAAAGTCTCTTCAAAATCAATCCCTTCTGGTGATTATGTCCCTTAGTCATCAATTTAGCCTTATTTCTAATCACAACTGCTAAATCATTCATTTTATTTTTGAACACCCACTTAGTTCCAACAACACTTTGATCTTTTGGCCTTGAAGTTAATTCCCAAACTTTATTTCTTACAAATTAATTCAACTCTTCTTGTATGGCCAATATCCAAAATTCATCAGAAAGTGCTTGATCAATGTTAGTGGGTTCAATAGTTGAAATAAAGGCTGAATGATTGACTTCCTTATTTAATCCACGCCTAGTTCTAACACCCTCACTTGGTTCACCTATAATCAATTCCTTTGG
>NW_021319016.1:0-7871 GCF_001605985.2 Dendrobium catenatum | reverse complement strand
TTTGGTATACCTCTTACTAAATTCTTTTGGGTAATCCTCCTAAGATTTTTCATGCTAGAATGACAAAGTCTTCTATGCCAAAGCCATGACTCATCAGAAATAGTTTTCAAACAAAAAGCAGGAGTCTGAATGCAATTTAAATCTAGCATATAAACATTGTTTACCCTTTTACCGTTTAAAACATCTTTACCATTTAGGCATAATATGCAGCTAGTAGGAAAAAATTTTACACTATAACCCTTATCACATAGCTGACTTATACTTTAAGCCTTCAACCAATAACACAATATCTATAAAAAAGTTTTTAAGATTTCCAATCATACCTGATCCAACCACCTTCTTTGTGGTATTATCTCCAAGTGTAACCTTGCCTCCACTCCTAGCTTCCAGCGTTATGAATTGAGCAGTATCTCCAGTCATATGCTTTAAACATCCGGTGTCCAGGTACCATATGCTCTCACGAGGTCTTGTGTAAGAGCGACTCTCTTCTTGATCTTACTGATCAAGACTATCTACGATCAAGCAAAGATTAGTGACTTCTTCTTCCTTTTCAGTATCTGATGAATCTGAAGCTGAGTTCGCCCAGAAAGCTCTTTGAAACTTTTTCTTCCCCTTCTTTACAATTGGTTTCTCCTCTACCTTCTCCTTGCCAGGAGTGGCTTTGAGTTTTGGGCAATCAGTTTTAATATGACCAGGTTTCCTGCATTCATACCAAATTATTTCATTAGAAACCTTGCCATTTCTATTAAATTTTCCTCTATTCCATTGCTGGCGTCTCTTCTGCTTCCTTTTCAGAAAGCTTCTGAATTGTCTAGTCATTAATGCAATGTTGCCTTCATCCTCAGGTAATGAGTGTTCACTCTCAGACTCTTCCACTTTTAGTGCTATGTTCTTTTCCTTTCGTGGTTCACCTGCATCAATCTTTCTTTTGCTAACTCCTTGCTCATAAGCAATAACTGAACCAAGAATATTGTTAATTGAATAAATATTTAGATCTTTAGACTCTGTAATTATAGTAATTTTAGCATCATAAGTAGTAGGTAAACAACAAAGAATCTTATTAACCATTTCAGCATTCGTTAGTACCCTACCAAGTGCATGCAAAGAGGTGATTATTTGAGTAAATCTTGTGTACATATCAGAGATGGACTCATTAGGTTTCATGCGAAACAGTTCATAATCATGTAAAAAGATATTAAGTCTAGATTGTTTAACCTCATTAGTCCCCTCATATGTTATACAAAGTCTATCCCATATGTCATTTCTACTTTTGCAAGTGAAAACCCGCATGTAGTCTTCAGATTTTAAAGCACAAAAGAAACTATTTAAACATTTAGCGTTTAGTTGTGCTAAGTCACGTTCTTCTATAGTCCAGTCTGCAAAAGGTGTTTCAACCCTAACTCCGTCAACTAATCTAGTTGGTTTTGTATAACCTTCCTGGACTAAGATCCACATACGATAATCAAGTGATTGTAAGAAAGTAGATATGCGTATTTTCCAAAAATCAAAAGGTATATTGTCAAACAGTGGAGGTCTAGTAATAGAGTAACCCTCAGGTGTGTTTTGGTTTCTAAAGGTAGCCATCTACGTTAATCAAAAAGTAGTTTAAACTTATAATTTTGAAACAAAGCTATGATACCACTTGTTGAAACTCGTTCAATATGAATTAGGATGTTAAGCCTAAGTGATTGTCCCAAGGCTAACCAAGAGGGGGGGGGGTGAATTGGTAATTTAAAAATTATACTTCTACTTTTGGATTTTTAGAAAACCTTTTTAATTATTAATGCAAGTTAAATTTAAAGTTTAAAAATAAACTTTTCAATCAGAGTAAACAACTTGCAAGTAAATTAAATAAGAAAGAAAAATAATAAAGAATACACCAGATTTATAGTGGTTCGATCAAACCTTGACCTACGTCCACTCCCCGGAGGCACCCTCAGAGTATTACAATAATACCACAAAGTGACTCTCCTTTTTCCCCCAACGCAAGGCGGAGAAGCCTGTACAAAATCACTTTCAACTTCCCCGGTGCGGCGGAGTAGCCGGGTTCTTTGACACCAAAGAGATCTTCTTCTAGCCAAAACTTCCCTCAAGACGACCCTTGAATCCGATGGTACAGAGGTGCAAATTCACTGGAGCAACCGTGTGAATATCCCCTCCACACTACCTTGAAATCCCCTTCAAGGATCTCTCTCACTCTCTCCTTGAGTCTTCTTTCAATTGGCACGAAGATCAATGACCAAAAAGATTTGGTGGTAGACTATTTTGGACTATATATAGGAAAGATAAGAAAAACTGTCCAAAAACTATAAATTTTCAATTCGGTACACAGTTGATCGTCCCGTACGATCGTGGATCATCCCAGACAATTTTACTTAAAGTGTCGGAAATGATCCTAAAGTATATTGGTACGAACTATGTTCTTACACGATCATCAACCCATATGAACTAGGTTCGTTCCTTACAAAACGGTTATTCCATAGGTCAGTTTACAAATCCCTACAGGACGTAACCAACTATGGTAAGTAGGTTTGGTTCATCCTGGGATGAACAAGTTTCATCCTGGACAATTTTATACAGAGAGTTTCGTCCAGAGACGAAGGTTTAATTTTGTCCTGTACGATTTTAAACAGAGAGTTTTGTCCAGAGATGAATGGTAAATTTTGTCTAGACGAACAGTGCAACGTGAGAATCCAGAGGTGTTTATCCTGGTACGAATATTTAATTCGTCCTGGATGATTAGGACTTAGAAAAATTTTCTCACTGCTTGTTCGATCCATTGCTCTTCTAAGGGTTAATTGACATGATCGTCCCGTACGAACTATGTTCATCTTGTACGATCAGTTCACAAAGTTATTCCCCCATATATGTGTGTGTTGTAAATATTCACTCAATTACAATCACTCCCTCTCAATTCAAAAGCATTTTTAAAGATTTTAATTTATAAATGATTGGATGCTGAATTTGATTTGAAGTCTTAATAGTTTGGAGTTGATTTTCCTGAAATGTTAGTACACACTAGAGCAAAAATAAATTTTCCAAAAAGTGTTAGGAGATATCTATACATAAACAATAATATTTGTAATCATCAAAATAATACAAGTTGAAAGAATGTAAAACATGCAAATAGCAACTCTCTTAACAGTCGGGTCAAACAGTGAATCATATAAAGCTATGATTTTATTTGGAAAGTATGTCAACCGGAGAAGGAAGAAAGACATTGCAAAGGTATTATGGTTCAATGTTGTGAATGAATTGTGTTATCTTTGTGTAAAGATAACATTAAGGAGGATGGTGGCTTCAAATTTCCAAAAGCTTATGGAGGTTGCTTTTAACAAATTGAATACTTGGGGGAAGAATTGTAATCATTTGAAAGTGAAAATGGTGTTGGTAAAATCAACCTTCCTATCTTTACCTATGTTTTTGTCTTCTCTTTCCTTGATTCCGTTGGGGACTCTGAAAGAGTTTGACAAAATCTGTAGAGGTTTTTTATGGAAGAAAAATAATGGGAATGATGGAATGCATTATGCTTCTTGGAATTTGTTATGCAAACCAAAAGAAAAAGGTGGTCGTGGACTCTTTTCGGCTGTTTCTAAGATGAGATCTCTTCATGCTAAATTTGCTTGGGATTTCTTCATGAAGCCTGATTCTTTGCTCAACTGTATTCTTAGAGCCAAATATGGCACTGATTTATGGAATAATTCGGTAAAAGAATTTGTTTGCAATGGTGCAACTTATCTTAGAAACATTGTAAGGTGGAGAATTTCTAATGGTAATTCTATTAATTGATTGCATGACTCATTGATATTGGATAAAAGAGTTTCTAAATGGCCTACCTTTCTAAATAATATATGAAATTTTGACAAGGATGTTAAGCCCTAATGAAATAGTCCCAAGGCTAACCAAGAGGGGTGGGTGAATTGGTATTTTAAAAAATCATTAAATAAAAGCACAAACTTAAACTGAAGTTCACCACAAAGAAATTAAAGTACGAAAATTAAATGAGAAAGCAGTAATAAAGAACATAGAGATTTATAGTGGTTTGATCAACTTGACATATGTCCACTCCCCGAAGGTGCCCTATGAGTATTACACTAAACTCATTGACTCTCCTTTTGCTCCCACAACAAGGCAAAGAAGCCTGTATAGACCTCCTTTTCAATAACCCTGGTAATGGAGAGAACTCAACTCTTTTTGCTTCCTCCCGAAGCAGGTAGAGAACCCAACTCCTTTTGCTTCCTCTTGAAGTATGTAGAGAACCCAACTTCTTTTGCTTCCTCCTAAAGAAGGCAGAAAACCTCGATCAGATGCTGAAGTAGACCTTTTTAGAACCCTCAAAGAACTAAGGATGATGAACAAAGAAGTCGATAATGGATCCTTGATTGGAGCAACATTTATGAAACCCCTCACAAACTCCCCTTCACAAGATCCTCTCTCTCTGTCCCTTGCTCTCTCTCTCCTCTTGGCTCTCTCAAGTCAAGATAGCAGCAAAAGATGATCTCTTGGGTAGAATAAGAGGTCTTATATAGAAGAGCTTCGAACTAGCTCTTAATTGTAACAAACTGACTTTATCATCCAGGATGATATAAATTTCATCTTGTATGATTATTACAAATTTAGCTCAATTATCTAGGATGATTTGGGATGATCAGAAGGTTTTTGTTCATATCATTCAGGTCGATAGGATATCGTCATGCACGATTGGTATAAGTCGTTGAATATCATCCTGAACATCGCCCTGAATGGATTTTTGGACGATGGAAAATTAACAGAATTGTCTAGGATGATCTCATAATCATCCTAGATAATTAGTTCAATTTAGTACAAATCATCCAGAGCATCGCCCTGAATTGAAGCAAGACAATGTTTGATCGTCTAGGAACAACTAAGGTTTTTGATAGGATCATCCCACCAATCCTACGATCATCCAAGACGATATGATTGAACAATCAAATCTTAATTACTTTCCTTAATTACCAGATTAATTTATGCATAATTTTACTGCATCGTCCAGGATGATATCATGGATGATGTCCAAAAATAAAAGATACCTAAGTAGATCTGACGGCTGATTCTTTCTGATTTGAGCCTATCATCCCGGTCAATATAAATATCATCCAGGATGATGTGCTTAATGATGATTACCTTAATCAGGATGCCCTAATTAAGGTTTCTATTTTTAATTGATCGTCCAGGCCAATTTTTGGATTGTCCCGGATGATGTGACCAAAAAATAGAAAACTCTAAAATAGTTAGAAAATTTTCCCTGTGTGTGTGTGCAAGGTTACTTTGCATCAGGACCCGCATTGATACAATAGACTCAAGAAAAGATAAAAGATATAGTTTCATACATTACAAATTGACTCAGTCCTAATCTACCCAATCTTGAGCTGGTTCAACTTGCAGTTTGATCTTGTAGACCTGAAATATTAGTAGGAAATACAGTCGAAGAGGAATAGAAGTGTTTTCTATCATCAAAATTTTATTCTGTGAAATCAAATTCACAATAATCTTCCCTTTTTTTATGATGGCAAATAATCAGACAAGCAAAATTAATGAAAAACAACTCAAACACTACTGCCCATTTTGACAACACAAAAAAGGAGGAAAAAAATTAAAAAGAAGAACGAAATCAAAGTTTTATTTATTTATTTATTTTTAATCAAAGCATGAATATGATAATGTCTCCATGAGATTGATTTTAAAGACTTGTAAGACCAAGGAGTTAACATCGTTGAAACTTGAAACTAGTAGAATATCCGATCATGTTAACCCTAGCTCGGACTTCTCTCAGGGCAAAATCATATTTTAAAAACAAAATACCTAACTAAGAAAAAATAATTGGACAAGTAAAAGAGATCCGTTCAAGACTTAATTTCAAAAAAATATCTTATAGAATAATGTAACAAAGTAATTTGTCACAATCACAAAATTCAAAATCAAGCCTTTAAAAATATTAAGTGACACATGAATTCTTCTAAGTTTTAAAAGTTTGAAAGAGAAGAGAACTTGCTTTTAGTGGGCTCGTTTTATGCCTCTTATAAATTGAATTATGCACTTTGCACTTCTTTTGATTTTTTATACAATTTGTGTATAATTCTCAATTTGGCATCATTGGCCACTTCTTTTTTTGCAAGCTAGATCCCTTTTCAAAACTATTAAATACTCTCTGTTGTGAGTATATATTCTAGATATTAGAGAAGAAAGACTCACTCTCTAATATAATATAGAACAGACCACAAAACAGAAATAAAATTATATGATAAATGCAATGATAAGATGACAAGAAAACTTAAAAGTAATATAAAGACTTTAAACATTATATATATAAGATAGATTACTGTAGCAAGATAAAAAAGATTTCAATCACAAAGTCCAGTTGTTAATATGAGATAGACTTTTATTTTAAAAAAAAAATACACCACTAAAAGAGATTAGAGGAAGAGAAACAATCAACGGTGTTTTATCCCTTTAATAGATTAAGATATATGAAATATTGACTATAAATTTTCAAAAAACAAAAAACATAGAATAAAATATCATTTTAGCAGTGACACAAAAAAAACTAAATAACATAAATAAAAATAAAAAGAAACAAAAGCAGGTAAAAAGTAAAACAAACAAAGTGAAATAAACAAAAGAAGAAAGGAAAAGCAAAAAAGAAAATTCAGAATTTAGTAAACATCAAATTCATGCATTTATGTCAATCACACCCAATCTAGTCCTTATGATGCTAAAGTGTCAAATGCCAATGGTTTAGTAAAGATGTCAGCCAATTGATTCTTAGTTGTAACATGGTGTAACTCAATATCTTCTTTGGTCATATGGTCTCTAATAAAGTGATGCCTTATGTCAATAGATTTTGTCCTTGAATGTTTGACAGGATTCTTAGAGATGTAGATGTCATTATTCCAGTCACAAAGGATTAAAATTGTGCATATAGGTAATCCTAAATCTAGAATTTGTTTCTTCAACCAAAGGACTTGGGCTACATAACTTCCTAAGGCAATATACTCAACTTCAGTAGTGGAAAGTGCAACAGAGTTTTATTTTCTACTAGACCAAGAGATTAAAGATTGTCCTAAGAATTTACAAGTTCCATAAGTGCTCTTTCTATCCACCATACTTTCTGTAAAATCAGAATCAGAATATCCAATAATCTCAAAAGAAGTGTTGTTCCTAGGATACCAGATTCCTAAGTTTTGGGTCCCCAAAAGATATATAAGAATTCTTTTAACTGCAGTCAGGTGGGATTCTTTAGGATCAGCTTGAAATCTAGCATAAAGATAGACACTAAACATTATATCAGGTTGACTAGCAGTCATATAAAGTAAAGATCCAATCATCCCTCTATACTTCTTTTGATCAACAAATTTTCCATTTGAGTCCTTATCCATCTGAATATTAGAAATCATGGGAGACTTTATTATCTTGGCTTTATCCATTTCATATTTCTTCAAGATGTCCTTAATATACTTTGATTGACTTATAAAGGTTCCATCATCATATTATCTTATGCTAAATTCAAAAAAGTAGGATAACTCTCCTATCATACTCATCTCAAACTCCTTACTCATTATTTTAAAAAAATCATTATATAGCTTTTTATTAGAAGATCCAAAAAGTATATCATCAACATAGATCTGAACAATGAGTAATTCATCTCCCATTTTCCTTAGAAAAAGGGTGGTGTCTATACTTCCATTAACAAAATCCCTCTTTAGTAAAAATGTGCTAAGACTCTCACACCAAGCTCATGGTGTCTGTTTTAATCCATATAAGGCCTTTTTTAATTTGAAAATATGATTTGGAAATTGGGAACTCTTAAAACCTGGGGGTTGCTCTACAAACACATCCTTTTTTATCATCCC
>NW_021319015.1:10205-10406 GCF_001605985.2 Dendrobium catenatum | reverse complement strand
ACCCTAGGGGCAGGTGGCAATCATGCAAGAGCCCCCTCAGTGAATTCCAACCAGCCATATGTTTTCAAAAGACATTTTTTTTCAATGGGGGAAAAGGGCTTGAAATGAGGGATGATTCTAACCTAGAGCTTCTCACACTTACTCCCTCTCATCAAAAGCCATTCCAGCAACCAAAAGCTCTCAAAAACCTCCTCCAGATCT
>NW_021319015.1:0-5538 GCF_001605985.2 Dendrobium catenatum | reverse complement strand
TTCTTCTACCGCTGCATTGACTACTGATTTGATTTCCTTAATTGCATAGATTCATTGATCATGTGCAATAGACTGTTATGGATTTGATTGACTGACATGCATATTGTTTCCAGTACCGTGCTTTGATTTCAGTTGTAGGCTTTGGTGACCTGCTGGGCTTTTTGAAGCCCATTATGTGTGGTTAATATTTCAGGTCCGAGCAAGGCAACTGGAATGGAGTTCGATCAGAATGTCAGACGAATCCTTTCACTATGGATGCCTGGGGCGTCACAAAAGCCGTCCCAAACAACGCATCATAAGTGAAATTCAACAAAAGAATTCATAATTTATCTATATAGTAAACTTATAAATCAATCGCCACGAACAAGCAAGAAGAAATTTATATCTATCACGAACTGGCAAAAAATACAACAAATTTGAATACTACTTATTATACTGCCTCACACAAACCCAAATGCAATCTCGCACACAAGAAGCATTAAAGCTACACGCCATTAATTTTAAATCAAGGAGAGTTGTGTGCTTCACACAAACCAAAGTGCAATGGCGCAGAATGTTGGCCATTAAAAGAAGAGCATAAAGTTAAGTGGTACAGATATGAGAATGCTAAAGTGGATGAGTGGCTTCACTTTTAGAGATAGAATGCAAAATCAATAGGTATGTGGAAGGGTTGAAGTAGCTCCAGTGGCACATTAAGTCCTATATATTTCATACATAAAACTTCGGCCTTTTCATGACCCGATTAGGAGAGTAGATATATTGAATTTGAACTATATTAAAAAAAGTAGAGGTAGACCAAAATAATGCATGAACAAATGTGAAGATGTCATTGGATTCGGGCCTAAAACGTGCTAGGTCTGCAGGCTAATGCTTTGTTTGGGACGGCTTTAGTACTACTTTTTAAAGCAGCTTTCTAGTACAACTAAGTTTACTTGTACTAGAAAGCTGCTTTAAGAAGCTGTAAGAAATTCACGCCAAACGAAGCCTAAAGGTTGTTGGAATCAAGAGGTAGCAAACCAACGAAAAAAAAGTTTAAGGTCGGGTGACGAGGACAAAAAAGCAGGGATTGTGAATGTGTAAGTTGCAATGCTGGAAGTGTGAGGTCGAGGACATCCAAGCATTGCGTATTGGGAGGGAAATAATAGAGCTGCAATTCGATAAGGGAAGACAAAGGATGTATGCATGGAGGTGAAGAGGCTTTGTGGGAGCTGGAGTCGAGATTTGCAAGGGGCGGGCCTAGTCCTTTTAAACCTCCAAGATTCTTTTATTTATAAATTATAACCATTTTCTTAAGGATAAAAAGAGAAGTTACCCAATCCAACTAATTCAAAACATTTCCAATTTCCTTTTCAGCAGCTATCTGATCACAATTCCAAAAACTCATTTTTGCTGAGGCAATTATAAAAAGGAGTACATTTCTTGTTTAAATATGCATAAAGAGCGTTAATGAAAAAGGATTTAAAAAGGAGCGAATACGGAGAGCAAAAATCCGGTATCTATAGAAACCGGATCTTCAAAATCCGTTCAAAATCTGAATTTTGATGATCCGGTTTCTATAGAAACCGGTTTATCCAAATCCGATTTCCTCCTAATCGGGATTAACCCGTTAAAAATGGTTTAATGTTTAAAAACGGGATTTGAAATGTTATTAAAGAAACCATATTTTTGTAATACGATTTCTTTATTAAATTATTATTCCCTACTTCTGCCCGTGAATTCCATTTGGATTTTTCTCTTGCGGTGCTCACGCGGAATGTTGGCATGCCCGTGATCCACTATCCCGTGAAATTTGCTCTTCTTTTTGGTAACTTTTGTCACAAATCAAGATACGGCGAAATTTTTTAAAGGATCATCATTCATCGTCGGACCCCCACATGGTGAAAATGGCTTGCCTTCGCATCGTTCCCCGACCCCCACACACACAATCTTGCAAATTATCTTTATTAGCCGACCCCCACCACACGAGATTTCTGGCAAAATTGATCATGGGAATGGTTACCTGTGATTTCTCGCTTGCATGGTCCGTGAAGCAGCCCACCAAAGGAAAAGAGAGTTTAAGGGAAGCGTTGAATCAATTAAGGTTAGTATTTACAGTTATTTTTTTAAGTTCTTTTAATATTCAAATAAATATGGTAATAAATTCATTCAATATACAAACATTAAAATTTAAATGAATAATTATATTAAATAAGTCTATATTATAGTCAAATTGTATTATATAGGTCTACCCCTTCTAACGTTAATCTCAATAATGTCACATTTCATTCTGTATTACGATGATTATCTAAACATTACGGAGGATTTTATCCCTTCGTATACTGGTGGAAAGAATCGTCCGATTGAAATAAATGAGAATGTCACACTTCAATAATTAAATGATAGGATTATTTAAGTATTAGACTGTGATAGTAAATCGTGCCGGGTCGACCTTGTATGTCGCCTTCTTAATAATGGAAGATATACAGTAATTCAAGTGACGAACGACGAAATATGTGAGTTTGTACTTAATAAAGCTCGAAGGAGGATTTTAATGCTTTATGTTCAATTTGAACAAGCCCATAGGCGAGCTATAAGCCCAAGTTATCACCACAGTTCTTCTTATCAAGAACCAATACTATCTTCCCACGCTCAAAGGTTCGTACGTACCAAACATTCATTTGCTAAAACAAAAAATTATATTTAAGATTTACAAAATTATTTTATTTCATAATTTAACTTTTTGCAAATCTACCACCTCTGCTAAATTACTCAACAAATCATAAACTCGCTATGGATACCTTCATAGATGATTACACCAAAAGAAGAATTGTAAGTGAAATTAGTCGTTTGCGTGAGAGTTTATCTTTTTCGACTGATGAGATCCTCGAAGTCAAGGTATTATCAAATGAACTATTCAGAAGTGTTTTGCATAGTTAGGGGGAAGATCATGATTGCATACTGTAGAACGAGCATTAGGTGGTGAAAAAAAATAAGGCATATCGGGCTGGCTTTGAACTTCGAGACGTGGGTTGGAAAAATCTACAACAAAGAATTGGCCACATTGTATCAATAGATTTTCTGAATGCTCGAATTCTTGAACTTGGTGTTGATAAAGAATGTACAGTTGAATCGGGGATTGGAAGGTCGATGCTTGATATAGACCATTGCATTCTATATTATTACTGGTAAGATGATTATGATAAAATGTTATTAATGTATTATAAAATGTTGTTGCAATGTTCTGAAGATGGTAAACAGAATGATTTTTTAAATGGAAAAGACTGACAGCATATGCAATTAGAATTTATTATCAAATTCAGATGTTGTCCTACACAAACTCAGCTGCAAGGTTGCCTACGATTCATATTGAATAATATGTAACAATAAGAGTTATTTATTTTTAGCTACATATTATAATTAAGACTTTTTTATGTATTGTAACTCAATTTCTAATTTCTTTTATTAATAAGACCTTTTTTTCTCCGTTCTTTTTTTAATAAGTCAATTCTATTAAATATTAAATTTTAATGACAACTTAACTTGTATTTTCTAAATATATCATATTTACATTTATGTACATATCTTTTTCCGAAGAACTTGGTACTAAATCAAATTAATCTTCAACATATAATGTCATCGTCATCAAGGTCCTCATCATTAAAGCTCTCACCATCAAGGGATTTCCTTCATATACTCCCTAGAAAGAAGTTGATCTATGATGGTACTGTTTGATTGACAGAATCTATGAAGTATCCCATGGATGAATTCCTGGAGTAGAAAACAAGATCAAATGAAATTTTTCGATGTTGTATACATGAATGATCGTAATATGAAGACGACAGTTTATGTGATGCATATGATGAAGTAATCAAAACTCGTTATGCCATGTATATGGATGGAGCAACCCTTACTAAAATGGGTTGGAAATTTTTACATCAAATGTTCAGGGATCATAATGGTCATTTTGCTCATACGAGTATTCTTAAGACAAGAATTGTTGAAATCGGATGGAAAGAAAATGATTCTGTGGTGGTCAATGTTGAAAATCCAATAACTTATGTGCAACACTGTATTCTTTATACTAGATGTCATACTTTGTCAGATGCATTTATATCTGAAAAATATCGAGAGCTGAATATTATAAAGGGTAAAAAGGAGTTTTTGAATATAAAATATTGACAACATATCCAAAAAGAAGTTCACAAAGGACTTCATATGTTGTCCAACTTTAAGCCAACTTCAAACAAGTATGCGCATAGTCCTGACCCAGATGTAATAATAATTTTTTCAGCTTTATTTCAACACTTATCATATGTATTTCATGTTGTTACTAAACTTATTATGTATTTTCATGAACTTATGGGAACAAGTTTTGAGAAGGAACAGATTTCATGTAGTATTCAGGATAAGGATCATGATAAAAAATTAATTTTAATATTTAAATAAATTTATTTTTGAAACAAATTTTCATATTTTTAATGCTTCTTTCTAGGGAGTATATGAAGGAAATCCCTTGATGGTGAGAGCTTTAATGATGAGGACCTCGATGACGATTACATTATATGTTGAATATTAACTTGATTTAGTACTAAGTTCTTCGGAAAAGGACATGTACATAATTGTAAATATGATATATTTAGGAAATGCAAGTTAAGTTGTCAATAAAATTTAATATAAATAGAATTTACTAATAAAAAAAAGAATGGAGGAAAAAAATCTTATTAATAAAAGAAATTAGAAGTTGAGTTACAATACATAAAAAAAGTCTTGATAATAATATGTAGTTAAAAATACATAACTCTTATTATTACATATTGTTCAGTATAAATCGTAGGCGACCTTGCAGTTGAGTTTGTGTAGGACAACATCTGAATTTGATAATAAATTCTGATTGCATATGATGTCAGTCTTTTTCATTAAGAAAATCCTTCTGTTTATCATCTTCAAAATATTGTAACAACATTTTATAATGCTTTAATAACATTTTATCATGATCATCACACCAGTAACAATATAAAATGCAATAGTCTATATCAAGCATCGACCATCCGATACCCGGTTAAACTGTACCTTCTTTATCAACACCAAGTTCAAGAATTCGAGCATTCAGAAAATCTATTGATACAATGTGACCAATTCTTTGTTGTAGATTTTTCCAACCCACATCTCGAAGTTCAAAGCCAGCCCGATATGTCTTATTTTTTTCACTACCTGATGCTCGTTTCACAGTATGCAATCCTAATCTTCCCCCCAACTATGCAAAACACATCTGAATAGTTCATTTAATGATACCTTGGCTTCGAGGATCTCATCAGTCGGAAAAGATAAACTCTCACGCAAGCGGCTAATTACACTTACAATCCTTGTTTTGGTGTAATCATCTAGGAAGGCATCCATAGCTAGTTTGTGATTTGCTGAGTAATCTAGTAGAGATGGTAAATTTGTAAAAAGTTAAATTATGAAATAAAACAGTTTTGTAAACCTTAAACATATTTTTTTGTTTTAGCAAATGAATGTTTGGTACTGTTTGGTTGAAAAATATAAGTTGTTTTGAAAAAG
>NW_021319014.1:322278-328133 GCF_001605985.2 Dendrobium catenatum | reverse complement strand
GGTCAGTTATAGATAGGGTTTTGAACATAGAGCCATCTCATATCAGTTTTGTTTTGCTGGCATATATATCCTTACATAAATTATTCTTAATTACCGTTAAATATATATGCCATTAGTTATATCCATTATATTCTTATGAGTATCACTCAATAATATGAATATAAATTGTAGCATGTACCGGATAATCTAGTACTTTATTTATTTATTTATATTATATTGTGGCCTGTAGCTTTATAGAACCCCTTATTGTGCATGCATAATGTTTGTCATAATGACTTAAAGAAGGATAGCACTGTAGAACAAATAATTTACTCCTCCAATGGATCATTTTTTTTTAAGCGTTAATCATTGAGAAGTAACAAGGAATTATTCTTAATTATTTCGACTTATCCTGCATTCATTAGCTATATATATTCATAGCTGCTTTTATATGCAATCCTTACACTAACTTTTCCTTAATAAGCTTTTAAGGAAATGCACGTCAGGTTGAATTCATCATTATTTTGTAACTAATTTTCTTTGACATTGAAACACCAAAGGGTCGTGGCTAACCAAACTATTGCAATTTAGGTGTAGCTTGTCAATTTTCTCAATCACATATTGCTCATAAGTTGCAGGTGGCATGACTGAACTGAGCTTGCTGCCAAGAGGCTGCCTGAGGCCGTCTTTAAATCATTTGCATATGTGATTTGGATGTTAGCAATATCGGCTGATTCCCTGGCTTCAAGAATTTTTCCATTACAGTTATTGCCTTGTACAAGTCTTCAATACATTAATATATTATTTTATTAACTTTATGGTATTAATAAAATAATATATGGTCATTAGCTTGAGATTCTTTATCTTGAATATCTGTTCAAGAAACTCTTGTTCAAATACTAACTTATTAATTAATACGGCCTCGATATCAATATCAAGTGAGTATAATGTCGATTCTTCAAAGCACTTTCTTAAGTCTTCCAACAGGCAACCATTTCTTTCAAATGAGAAGCCTCATTAGACGAAACATTCTTACTCAGCTCATTCACAGTATACTTTATTCTAAATGTATGCATCAGCAAATTGTATATTTATTAATGTTTCAAGCTTCTTTTAATTGATTTTCCCTGAATTTCTTTATCTTTCAGGAGCCAATTAGATCTACAAAACTAAGCTTTCTTCTTGCAAGAGTTTGAATATGAAGGTTGGTACTTCAATTATGATAGACAATATCAAATGTTATATTGAGCTATCATCATTCGTTGATGTTCCAGCTACATGTCGTCGCTCAATGCCCATCTGAATAACATCCCTCAATTCTTCAGAGCTTGTCACTTGTTAAATTGTGACATTTTCTATGGAAATTATTCCATCATTGTTCACTCAAGCTCTTCACTTTATTCCCATATACTATGCTCTCTTTTATTGCCCCACCTTTTTATTTATTTATTTATTTATTTGTAGAAGAAGGCCATTTATAATTGACACAGTGATGCTCGACATAAGCATTATGCCTTGAGCGATTTGGCTTTCACTTGGATGGCTCTATGTGTGAATTTGAACAATATTGATGTTCTTATTCATAGAGATTTTTTTTTTTTTTTAAATCTCAACACTCAAATGAGCTACTTTTAATAGCAAGTGACCAAAGGGCCCTTCCATTTGAAAAATTATTACGTGCGGTCACCGAATCGTCCGGAGACGAATTAGTCTTCCAGTACACAGCAAAAAAGTGACGTAGGGCGCGTCCTGATTCACCTTCGAACGATATCCTATGACTGCATAAAATAAATTTTCCTCCTTTTCACCTTTCTTTCTTTCTTGACCATGACGCATGCACAAGAAAGATAATAAGCTTGACTAAGAAAGATAATAAGCTTAGAGTCAAGCTATCTTGATTGCTTTAAGATCAACTAACCTATTAAGCCGCTAATTCAACCAATTTCACCTAAAATCATCTGGAAGTCAGCCAAACATAATATTATAGTACTAATTTAGACAAATTAAGTAAAATTAAACACGTATATAAGATCTATAACCATCCCAGAAATATGATGTATCTCTTATAGAATTGCTTTGCATTGCATATTCTTCCTAAAAAATTTAATGAGATTAGCAAATCTTTAAAGCCAAGCAAAATGGCTCATATAGAATATATCTATTATTTAAATTTATATATTTCATTAATTAATCAATAATATATCAATATATTAAAATTTATATTAATAATTAATTTAATATAAATAAATAAAATGATATACATATTTCCAATAGAGAAACATAATTAAGAGTCGTAGGGGTGCCAATATTTGACAAGGCTCGAAAAACGACTCAAAACTCAACCTATAAAATGTGGGTTACGGGAAAGGCCTATCTTGGAAACGGGTTTGGGTTGGGTTTCAAATCCTGGCCCAATATAAAATTCAAGTCTGGTTTAAGTTAAACTCAAAAACTCGAAAATTAACCCAGAAACTGACCTGGGTTCCAGGGGCGAAACACAGCTTAATTTTAGAGGGGGGTCAATACAACAGTAAATAATTAAATATTAAAAAATAATATTATATATCTACATATTATGAAAAGTAAAAAAAAAAAAATAAGGCAAGAAAAATAAAGAAAAAATGTGTAATTAAACTATCATGATTAGCAAGAAATAAAATATTATAACTAAATGTGAAGAAATATATAGAAATTTTAGGGCAAATTAGAACAAAAGATTTTTTTAGGGGGGAAAAAATAAATTTTTAAGAGGGGCAAAAAAAAAATTTTACTCTCTTATTAAAAAAAAATTTACTCTCCCAACTCCCAAGGAACCTTTGGTTCCGCCCATGTGGGTTCCTATCCTGCACCGCATCGTGACCCCGCCCCGAGCCCGTGCTCGCTCTCATCTTAGCCTAACATTGGCGGTCTATCGCTCACCAGCCTCACTTGTGCTTGTGCTAGCAGCCTTGCACTGCGCTCGCCTGCTTCCCTGCGATTGCACCTCGCTCACATATGCAGGTCAGGTTGAGTCAAGGTTTGAATTTCTAACTGGTTTGCCTAGTCGAGTCGAGTTCAGGTTGAAGAAATTGGAGACTGGTAAGTTTCAAATTGAACATAAACTCAACCTGAAAATTCATTATAACAACCCTTGAGTAGGGCTGCAAACGAACCGAGCCGAGTCGAGTATGTGAGTGTTCATGTTTGTGTTCATTTAATATCAGCTTGTTCAAGTTGTGTTCATGTTTGTTCGAGCTTTATTGTTTGTGTTAATGTTTGGTTCATTTAAATTAATGGGTGTTCATGTTCGGTTCATGTTCAGTTCATGTTCGTTCGTTTAGTGCTTATCGAGCTTGATTGCCAACATATTTAACAAATTTTTTTAACTATCAAACAAATACGTTCATGAACATATCTATAAACAAGCACATTTATAATAAAAGCAATTGTATATATAACAAAGGCAATGATTATTTATATTTATTAATTTTATAGTCAAATATTAATTATTTTTATCTAACTTATTCACGAGTTCAAAATCGAACATGAATCAAACTTTTATCGAGCTTACTGTCGAATTTGTTCACGAACTTCAAATGATGTTGTTCGTGAACATAAATGAGCCGAACACATTAGTGTTCAAGTTTGTTTATTTAAGAATCGAGTATTTAAAATATTATTCAAGTTTGTTTGGTTAGTTAATTGAACGATCACAAACGAGCTTTAAACGAACCGAACAACGAGTAGTTTGTCGAACGTTTGGTATACTTGGAAGCTTCTTTCAAATATATTAAGTAATTTTTTAATAAATTACACGGATGCCCACCTCTTGTAAATACCTCGCCCTGTGATGGCTAATGGAAATGGAAAACCGCTGCTTTATCCGTTGGCGCGTTTCCGGTTCCCGTACAGAAAATTTCGAAGTTTCACGGTGCAGTCCAACGTAAATCATTATTTACAATCTTCAATTTATGAATAATAATAATTTTGACAAATAAGCTTCTTACACGTGTAATCCGGCCGTCCACCAAATGGCAAATGCGGACTTATAGTAATGAAAAAAAAAAAATCAGGTACACAACTCATCTTCGTAGACTCTCAGTCTATTAATTCAGGACTTTAATTATCAATTACTAAATTTTAAGCTCTAATTATATAAATATATCTTAATTAATTTAAATATTAAGAAAACCAGATAAACATAAATTTTTTATCAAATAATTTTGAAAAGCAGTTTATATAAATTTAAAGATATTATTTCAGATAACGCAACAGAATTTTAAATTAGAATAAATTTTAAATTATTATGAGATAGTGAGATAGCAGAATATAAATTACTCAACTTAAAAAAATTAAAGTTAATTATAAGATGTAAATAATCTCCAATTGTTAAAAAATATGCAATAATTGCTCATAACTTTTAAAATTTTAATTTAAATCCTTTAAATTTAAATAGAGAAAGCAAATTATTTCCTGAAAGGTTATTTATCTCATATTTAAATAGCATAAAGGAACTATTTTGATTCTTAAAAATTATGAGACTATTTAATTAATTTTTCTTTAAATTAAAAATATTCACCTAATTACTTTATATGAATTTTTAAATCGCAATTGTTTTTCGTATTAAAATGCTTTGATTCTATATTCTATATTATTTGATATTTATAACTTTATATTTTTTCAATATTAAAATTTAATAAAATTAAAATAATATTAGTAATTTTATTAACATTTACAAATATTACAATACTGCATCCATCACCTTACAAAACATCTCAGATGTACGGAACCGACCCAATCTCTTGCGAGCAATAACTCATCGAGAAAATTACATAATAAATAAATTCACCTCAAAACCTACCGATAACATAATCAGAAAATTATAAAATAAACCCCCAAAAATTAAATAAAATTAGGAGAAGCGGCGAACGCCGGCGGCGGATGAGGTCAAGCCTGGAAACCAGTCCTCTGCCATATCGCATCGCGCACGCGGCTGAGATCGCGGCCCTTCAGTGTCCTTCCGATCCCCTCCTGCACCGAGAACGAAGCTTCCCGCCGCCTCCACAGCAGCTCATGCGGCGGAATCACCGATCCGCTCCCCATCACCTCTTCGTCCCCTTCATCGTAATCCAAGAACTGACGCCCCCTTCCTCGGGCGACAACGCCGCGGTTCTCCTCCTTCAAGATCTTCGACCAGTCCGGTATGTTCACCGGCAGGGAACCCGCCGCCACCGCTGCTCCGCTGGGCCGATCCCCTTTTTCCATCTTCTTTTTACCCGATCGCCGGACCGGGATCGGCTTCCGGCGATCTTCTTCCCGGGGTTCCGGCCCGAAACCCCATATATCGGATTCGTCGAAGTCGAAGTCGTCGTCGCAGCCGATCTCGGCCGCCGGCAAAGGTGCGAGAAATCGGTGAGGGTTCTTCAACCCTGCCATCTTCTGAAAACCCCCTTGGTAAATAGCTTATTTAGTTTTCAGAAGACTGTTAGAAAGGGAGGTCTGTGGCTGTTCGGAGCAGTGCGACTTATAGAGAGACGGGGGACTTTGGATAAGACTCATTTGGGTTTTTTAAGTCTACCCCCTCGACTTTTCGGGAAATTGCGGCAGAACCCGCTTAGGTGGCGCGTTGACGATCCGGTGTTCCTCAATTCACGTTAGCGTATAATAATCGTACGAGTGATGGCGAACCCTCAACGTACTGGACGTTCATTGTGAACGTTGCCAAAAAGTCCAAAACTTTTGTGATTTTATTTTTCATTTTTTTTATATAATTTAGAACAGGTGATTAATTTTTTTATAAAAAAATAATTATTTTTGCGGCTGTATTATAGTGTTCATAATTTATAGAAATATATTAAAATTTAAATTCTTATATTTAAAATTAATTTTTATTAAAT
>NW_021319014.1:317608-322178 GCF_001605985.2 Dendrobium catenatum | reverse complement strand
AATTAATCACTTTTATATAGAAAATGCATTCGTAAGTATGTGAACATGTGAAAAAAAAAAAAGTATGTGAATGATGAAAATTATTATAATAAGACTTAGATAATATGATAATGATGCAATAATTATATTTTCATTAATATAATATATAATATTTTAAATCAAGAAAGGTCACTACTGAATATTTTGAATATGATTCTAAATCAAAATTTTGTGATAGGATAGTTTGATTATTTACAAGATATTTAAATTCAAATAATAAAAATGTTCAATTTAAAAGTTCAAAAAATAATAAATATAAAGAGGGGTCTAACTAGCTAGAACCTTTAAACCTTTTAATTTAGCCATTTATATTTGAAATTGGTCTGTTAATCTAAACTTAAACCGATTAACTAATTCTCCAATTCAACCATTGGTTGTGATTAGTTATAACTGATTCTATGTTGAAGCAATTTTTGGATTAGTCAAAGCAAACTAGAGTATTTGTTCATAATTTGTATATTGTACTTTAAAACCATGTCATGCTCTAAGCCTATGTAAGGCTTCGTTTGGGACGGGTTTTTTTATTGCTTCTTAAAACGGAGTTCTAATACAATTTTATTTTTTAAAATTTTTGTACTAAAACTCCGTTTTAAGAAACAATAAAAAAGCCGTCCCAAATTAATAAAGCCTAAGTCACACACTTAAATCTTTTATTGCGATTGATCATGTTTCATACCTCTAAGATAATTTTAATATGAATTGGTCAAACTAAGTGGTTAAACCTTTGATGGTCATGTGCTAACACTTTTGAACCATAATTAGCTATGTTTATGCTCTTAGGGACTTTTCAATTCAAAATAAATATCTAAGCCGTACTGAGAAAGGTTGAGATTCTTTAGCATATTATCACTTTAATCTAGTCAAGATATCTTATAACATGCAATCTATAGCTATTAATCAGAGTCTTTTAATTATGTAATTATGATGATTTACCCTCATAAGAAACATTAATCGACTATATCTAAAATAAATCTCAATCATTCTTATCAACTAGAAAAGGAAAAACTCTAGAAAAGTAAACTAATTTGACATTAAAATATTATGTGACTCACATCCTTCTCTAAATTTCAAAAGAAAGTGAAGAAGGCTCTTGTAGCTCATGAATCTTTCACACTCCACATATCTCTGATGAATATATTTGATGTGGAACATCATTAGCTAAATAAATCCTTAGGAGTAGTTTATCCTTTATTAGCTTAGGTGTATGCTCTTGTGATCTTTTTCGCCTCACTATGCCCCCGCTCCCACTTAGTTCTCCCCACAATATTATAGATGGTTTATCTCCCTATCTTTGAATTTCACCATGCTCTATCCTTATTAACATTCAAATGAGTGACATGGGAGTTGATTCGCTGCTTTGTCTAAACTCATACAATTAACATTTGACATAATTACTTCTTAAATGGTATGTAGTTTATCTTTAAATACAATATTCTAATTTGGGTCTTTATCGATAAGAGTTTATTCGCCTTCATTTTTCTTATTATTTTTATAAATTTACAAAGATTGTGAAGCCTAATTATCTCATTGTTGTGAAGATAATCTATGGGTTAATAATAACCCTCCTCCAATAAACCTTAGTTCTAAGTCATGTTAAATCTAGCACTAAGTTCCAGTGTAATCTTAATTTAGCAAAGGTCACTCTAGGCAATTCGACCCCCATTATTGTAAAAGACCTTTGATCACTAAAGGGTGGAATTATTCTATGCAGTCACCGAATGACGTTCAGAGGCGAATGAGAACATGCCACATCATTTTTTTCCTGTGTACTGCTCGGCACCGGGTGACGTGGCGCTTTTTGATTCGCCTTTGAACTATTCGGTGACCGCACAAGATAATTTCTCCACTAAATAAGAGGAATAATTGGACAGAAGAATCGATCAGATTTCTTAACTTTTATTTTAAGTACCATCCATCTCCACAATGTAAGCAGGAGGTTTAATGTTATTATGTCAAACATACAACACTAATATATTTTTTCTCAACTTTCCTTCTCTATGGATAAAAAAAAAAGGTTTAGATAATTGAGATTTGAGGGTAGCTCTATGATTTTTATCAGCCTCATTTGGTTACTCATACATAAAACAATATTTATCTATGATGATTGTTTCTTATGCAATTTTTTATACGTACGTCAAAATCAAATCATTATATTTGAGGAAGGATTAGAATTTTAAACTGGTATTACAATAAAATAGTAGCGATTAAAAATTGTAATTACTTTTAAAATATTATTTTGCACAAAAATCCAAATAAGCTTTTTATAATTTTTTTTTTAAAAAAAAATTGTTAGAACTTTTCCACTGCGGTGAGCTCCTATCCATTTTCAAATGACTAAACGCGCTTTACAGCTATTGCATAAGCTAATCAATAACGCTTGGGTTAAAATAACTTGGATCCTGTGAGGAATCGTGCCGAAGAAGCTTGGATTTGGTAAATTTATAATCAAAGCAAGATTCTCATGCAAAAGATGTTCATTAATCGTCGTTGTTGTGCTTTTATTTGATTGCAACAAATCTTATGGCTTCTTGAAAAAAAAAAAAAAACATGAAAAAGAGATTGGAGGAAGAAGGTTAAAAGATTAAATGAAGAAGGTCAAAAGAATAAACGTAAACCCACCAAGGATTTAGGGTGGTTGGTAGGTGAGCACGGTTGGGAACCCCTCACCCCGGGTTTGAATCCCCTCTAATGCGACATTGCCTCTTCAGTGGGGCAAGGCAAGTGTGAGCCCGATGCCGGCGAGTGGCCTCGCTAGGTTCCGCTGAGGAATTAGTTACGTCGTCAAGCGTTACCGCAGCTCGGTAACGCTCGGTACCACAGCTCGATATCACTGATGTGGCTGCACCTGATTCATCTCCAGACGAAGAGCTGCATCCGATCTCCACACAAAATAATTTATCATTACTTTCTTATGTATTCCTCATAAAAAGACATTGAAGAGAACAACAAAAAATATTCTACCCATTTTTCTTAGCAGCTTAGGCTTCCAAAAAAACATGTTGAGCTAGCTAGACGGTTTAGATATATGGAGTGTTTAAAATGGCCTTTTTGTGTTACTATGCTCTAACCCAATAAGAAAAGCTAGTTACTCAAAGGTGCACTCCAACTACTCTCTCTTAATGTCATTTTCTCTGGCCAAGTGGACTTCGAACAAGTGTGGATGGGTGGTCCCTGATTCTTTTTGGATAATCTTTTTGTTATGATAAATGAATTTTGGATTAATAAGAGAGATGACAAAAATAGATATAAAAAACTTGGAGTTCGAGGAATTATGTGACATGAGAGCTATTCTCAAGAGGGCGTTGGCCTTTTTCGTTTGGTCGGTAGGATGGTAATCGGGCAACATAGGTCAGAAGGATCGTAGTCAGGTGACAGAGGTTGAAAGGATCGTAGTTGGTGGACGACGATGGTCGGAGGGAGGGTAGTCAGCGGGTGACGGTGGTCGAAGGGACAGTAATCAACGGATGATGGTGGCCGGAAGGACCATAATCAGCAGGTGATTGAAGTCGGAGGAGCCGTAGTTGGTGGGCGACAGTGATTGGAGGGACCATAGTGGACGAGCAACGGTGGCCGGACAAAGGCCCGACGATGGCTGTCGAATGGAGGTCTAATGGCAATGGTCGAGCAGAGGTCCAGTAGCAGCGGCCTGGTGGCAAGAGTTCGTCAATGGTGGTGCCAAGGTGGAACTTTGGGATCCTTCAAGCCTCAGAGTTCTCTCAAGTATCTAGCCTAGGGTTTAAGCCTCCAAAAGTCCAAACCCCATCATGTATAAATTGTGGTTCTATTTATAGAAATAAAGAGTGATAGCCTCCACTCATATACAAGGTTTTAAAAACTAGACCGGACCAGCCGGTTCAATCGTGAACCGACCAGTTGTCCGATCCGGTCCAGTTCAAAAATCGGCTTTGCAGAGAACCGACATGAACCGGCGGTTCAACCAATGAACCGATCTAGGTTGGAAAGAACTGACCGGTTTTAGAAAAAAAATTATGTTAAATAAAATATAAATAATATATTTTACTTAATTATATTTTTTAAAAAATAAATTTTTAATTAAATAATGAGTTTTGTAATACTATATTATATGGATGTCATCTCATGAATTAATTTTTGTTAGAAAAGAGGGAACTATATAAAGAGCTAAAAGTCAACATCTCATACTCCTTCATGATGTGGGAATAAAAAAGTTACATGAATGTTTTATGAGCTTGAATATGAGTTTGGACTTTATTTGACAATTAATTTGGATTGGTTGGGCCACAAATTTGGGCTAGTTTGGCCACTAATTTTGGCTAGTTGGGTGCAAAGTTTTTTTAAATTTGTATTATAAATTTATATATTATAATTTTTTCATAATGTATATTATATAAATTAATAATATAAATTTATATATTATATTGAATATTAATCTTTTTACACATTTGTAAATTTAATAGTATAAATTTATATATTATATTAAAATTTTTAATTTGTTATAATGTATATTATAAGAATCTCATTTATTATAATTATAATGAAATTATTAGATATT
>NW_021319014.1:302374-317561 GCF_001605985.2 Dendrobium catenatum | reverse complement strand
TATATATATATATATATATATATATTTTATTCCCCTAAAAGAAGAAAGGCTCTTTTTCCTTTAATTTATTGATTTATTTAGTTTTAAATTCAAATACAATATAAAAAAATTATATGTGAATGGAATGATTTATAAAGCCTATCATAATGGAATGATTACAAAGCCTATCATAATACATTTTACCCTTTTCTCCCTCCTCTCAAGTCTACGTCCAACCAATTAAGCTCATGGACAGAAGAAATTATTACGTGACGGCCGTAATAATCTCTCGACAGCCTGTTCTCCTTTAATAAATCCTCGCCGGTTCCTTCCACCGCGAGATCTACTTCCAACTCCCGTCAATGGCTTCAATTTCCGCCCAGTTACTGACTCTGCTGCTTCCTCTCCTTCTCCTCTTCGCCCACTGCTCGGTCGCAGACCACGACTCTCCCGAGTTTGCCCCAGTGCCCGCTCCTCTCCCCGGCGGCCGAGCATCGGCGCCGCCCTTTAAAGAAACATCAGAGTCATTATCCCCATCCCCGCTCTCTCCGTTGTCAGATCCGTCGCCAGATCTAGCGCCGCATCATTCTCCGTCTCCACCAGTTTCCGCGCCTTTCCCCTCTCCTGAAGAGGAGCCGACTTCGTCTACCTTTTCGACGCCTCCGTTTGATCTGATCGAAGGGGGAGATGAAAGCGACGTGCAGGCTAGTGTAGCTGAGAAGGAGAAAAGCTCCGTTGATAGTGGCGGAGGGATGACCGGTGGGAAGAAGGCTGCAGTGGCGATCGCGGCGGTGGCCGGAGTGGCGCTGGTGGGGGTGGGGGCTTTGGTTTACAAGAAGCGGCAGGATAACATCCGGCGGGCCAGGTATGGATACGCCACCAGGAGGGATTTGTTGTAAGAGTCGTAAGAGCTGAAAACTTGAACGCAATGGGCTGGATTTCTAGATCTGATTGATTGATTGTATCTCGAATCTCGATACCTTTTTCTTCACTATTTTTCTTCCATAAGTGTTCATTACTGGTTCCACGCTTCCAGTTACAGCAGATCAGGAATCAATGTGAGTTTTGGTAGACGAAGATCTTATGTTCTCTACTCAGTTAGATTGGAAGAGATCGATTTGTTTGATTTGTCTGTTTCTATTGCTGAATTAATGAAATAAAGAAACAATGAGACGCAAGCATCTTAGTTAAATTTCTTTGCTATTTTTCTTTGATTGTTTGAGCTATAAAGGCATCTCCAAGTTAAAAACCCATTTTTATATTTCAAAATATAGTAAAACTTCAAAATGCATTCATTCTCCTCCAATTGGAGGTCATTTCTTCTTCTTTTGCCAACTTACTACGAAGGTAATCATCTTTGGTGCTCTTTTCTATTCTTTCGTGCGCTTCTTTGACAAATCCCACGGTGAATTTCTTGGCGTAGATGAACAGTGCGAGGTTAATATTGACGTCACATTTTTCACATACCGAAATTTAGGGGCTGTTTGGTATAATGTAGGATTTCATTTAAGTAGGATTTCGTAAATCCTCCAAATCTTGGATTTATGAAATACTGAGGGGTTAAATCCTGAAAACTGTTTGGTAACATTTATGATAAATTCAGTTAAATCATGTGTAACTGTTTGGCTATAAAACATGATTTATTCAAGGGATTCTTACTCTAGCGCCTGGATTTCGTAAATCCTGCAAAATATAGGATTTCCGAAATCCCGGATTTCGCTCGAATCGGCGGAATTTTCCGTCTATCCCGGATTTCACTTGCCATGAGATTTGGTTTTGCATTTTAGGCCGTTTGGCTGGATTTCGCTCAAATTCGCCTCAAATCCGGCCAAAATCCTGCTACCAAACAGCCCCTTAGAGTTCAAATGGAACAAATGACGGGCGGATCAGTTTTGTTTGTTAAAAGCTATAGCTAAGAAATATTTTTTGCACCAATTTTTCTTCTCTAAGTAGTAGCCTCCATTATAATTATTTTTTTAATTATTTTTTAGGAAAACTCTTTGATGCTTAATTTAATTGAACGGGATTAGCAGAGGTATCTTCATCATCAAACTTGAGATTTTTTTTTTTTTTGAAAAAATACAATTTAAAAAATTTTAAAATTGGTCTCAAAAGTTGCAATTTATATGATATCATTAGAAATTTGAATGTATAAATTTTATGAATCTTAAATGAATTATTGCAAATTTTTGAAAATCCGGTGATAATTTTATAATTTTGGAATATCTAAAATATTTGAAATTTAAAAATATTTTTTTAGCTGAAACTTTTACGAAGAATGAGCTCATTAAAAAAAAATTATTCTTCAAATTTCATTATTTTTAAAGTTGTATATAATATTTAGTAAATTTTAAGAATTGGTGTGTGAGAGATTGGGTTTGATCGATTTTTGCATAATTTTTTTGGCTTGTTTGTCTGTCAAGTTCTGGGAAAATATAAACATGCACGGCTTTATGAGGGGAGAAAGTAGTTAGGCTTCGTTTTGGACGATTTTTTTAGTGCTTCTTAAAACGGAGTTCTAGTACAAAAATTTAAAATTTTGAACTAGAACTCTGTTTTAAAAAGCAGCAAAAAAGCCGTCCCAAACGAAGCCTTAATATTTTGTCATTTTGTGTATTAATTTGAATTTAATAAATGGTGAGTTTTTAAGTCTATACCAGTATACTGATATTCTGATTTGCAGTAGTCATGGCTGTCCAACCGAATGATAAATTGGTCATCTTTTTTTCATTATGAACAGCATGACATCAATATTGGAGTCACACTCTTTACAGCGGAGAGAAAACACAAAATGCATTTCTATTTGGCATTCGGATGGAGACTTGCGACAACTGTTAAAGGGCGATCGATGAATGGTGTTTGGTTCAATTGGAGATGCCCTAACTATTTCTTCCGCTTTGTATTTTTAGTACAATTTCGGGTCACGGGTCGGGTTCGGGTCGAACCCGAAACTGACCCGGCGCTATTCAGGTTAACCCAAACCCGAACCATTTTTTGAAAATGGATCAGTTTTCCTGACCCGAACCCGACCCGCTTTGGGGCCGGGTCAACCCGACACGACCCGAATGACTTGTTTTCAACCAAAAAATTGCTAGTTTTTTGGTAAAAAACGGGTATATCTCCTCTTTTTCGGGTCAATCTTGGGTTGCCGGGTCAAATTCGGGTTTTCGGGTCAAATTCGGGTCAATTTTGGGTCAAATGTTGAACCCGAACTCGACCCGTTTCGGGTTCGGGTTGACCCGAGCCCGAATTTTTCGGGCCGGGTTCGAGTCGGATTTTCGGGTCGTGTCAAATATTGACACCCCTAGAAGGAATTTTGAGTCTATATCATTTTCATTATACTTTCCCACTTGGTCCAAAAGAGGTGTTCCAAGCTTAAATTCTATTGGAGGGGTTCTTTGCTCGCACGAATAAAATCTTTAAAGTTCCATTAGGAAGATTTGTACATGCCCAAAATAGTTCATTTTTAATCATAATTTTTTTTTTAATATTTCACTTTCCGTAAATTATTTGTAACATTTATATCTTTATTAAGTGTTAACGAAGGCTTGTTAATATGACAAATTTATTAGCCTGTCAATCTCATTTTATTTTTTTCATTACTTTTTTTTAGTTGGTGGTAGGGGCACATATTGAATTTTTTAAATTACCCTTCAAGTTTTTCATTCAAGCTTGAAACCAATATTAATAGTCTTAAAAAAAGTTTGTATTTCTTTATTATTTAAAAAAATATATTAAATAAGATTAAAAAAGCTCATAATTTATAATAAATATTCTTTGTATTAAAAAAGAGTTGAATGATTACTTCATTTAGTTCATTATCAATATTATTCAATATTTTTTCTTAATATAAGTGACTAAGTATCACTAATTCATTGACCACTAACTTTATTTCATATATAATTGATTTGTTATTGTATTTTAAAAACTTTGATTATAATATCGTAATGTAATTTTTTTGTTATATAAAAATATAAATAAAATTAATTATTTAGGCCTCTATTTCAATAGAAAAAACTTATAAAAATATAAGAAAAGCTTAGATTCTGACCCCTTATTATTCCCAACTGAATAAATTTCAGAGAGTTTTAGATTTCCGGCATCAGACATAATCCAAAGGATTCTGGCCCATTATATTCTCAGCATATATTTTTCATATCAAAATTCACATAATTCAATCAATAGAATAAATAATTCATTACTGTATAATAATTAAAGCATGAAGGAACTCAATGCAAAATTTTCTCAACTAGCTATAACGGTAGACAACAGAATACACTACTCAACGAAAATATACTATTTTAGAATTTTACCAATTTACCAGGGATCATGCAAAAACATTGTTTCAAGACTTTAATTATATTACAATGCTATTTTTTGGTTCATGATTATTTTTATTCAATCAAAATGACACAAATTTCAAAATATCCGTTATAAATTTTCAAAAAATATTAAAATGTTCAGAATCTCAATGTCTATAACATACAAAAAATTAAGCATGTTAAAGTGTCCAATTTTGGAGAGATTATTAGGTGCGGAGTGTGGACGGGGAGAACCATCCGCACAAGCATTGGGTACCTAGCTAGGTACCACTCGGTACCGCTAGATACCCAGTACTTATGCGGACGGTGTGCACTCCGCACCTAATAATTTGTTCCAGTTTTGATGTCTCATATGAGCATTCCAATTACTTAATGTTAATAAAGCCAGGCTCATCCCATTTAACTTTATTTATGCAAGCATTGTACTTAGGATACTAATCTATATTATCATTATAAAGTACCCAAATATGATCTCACCTCTTAAAAGTTGTAGAATCCTACATTTATATAATTTTTTTTTCTAAAAGCTAGAATTTTCCTAAAATATATGATGAATTTTTTGTCCTATTACGAGAGTTCTGTCTCTCTTTCTCTATGACCGGCATTCGAGCTTATTAACTTCTAACTGCTTTTAGCTCACCTAGAAAGAGGGGGATTTACATATGTGCCATTTTATATCACGCTATTTACATATCTAATATCTAACACTCATAGATCAAATATGAGTGTAAGGAATGAAATATTTAAGTTTATAGTTGATTGATATGGGTGGTATGAACGAAATATAAGAGTGACATATTTCTTATTAAAGTTGTCTATGAGTGTTTGATATGAAATATTAAAATCTTAAGTATTAGATATGTAAATAATATGATATAAAGTGTTATGTATGCAGGGGGGTTGGAATTTGGGAACTCCATCATCTTATGCTCTCTCTCTCTCTCTCTCTCTCTCTCTCTCTCTCCATTGTTATTTTATGCTATATTACTTTTATAAATATTATATAATTAGAAATTGTTTGGGATAACTTTCTAATTGCTTTATTATTAAGATAATAATCATTTTTTTGCTACTATTTTCTAGCTATTTTTCAATTTATTTTTTTCAGAGGAAGCTTTTTTACTACCAAAATAGTTAAATTAATTTTTCTATGCTACTAAAGTGTTTTTCCTATAAGTTGTTTATCATTTTATATTTAATATTTTATCTTCTTAAATAATAATTTGAAAAAAAAAATAAAACTTCCTATGCCGATCCCAAATTTGGATGTAAAAAGTTGATAGAAAATTTTTAAAAAAATTAATTTAGGCCCCCTAAATACATTTTATGGCTCGGCCATTTAATGTATGAACCTTAAAAAAAATATAAAATTTCTATAAATAACGTGACTTATATTTTTATATAATTCATTTATTTATTTATTTATTTGTATTTGAAGTAGTTAGATTGCGGTTCCGAAGACCATTTTTGATCTTCGCAAGCGAGGCAAGGCAGCGATGGCGGCGATGGAGTTGGAGGTGGAGATGGAGGAGAAGTTGGCGACGGTTGGAGGCGATAGGGGAGAGGCCACTCCGCCGTCGAATGCTTCCTCCCCCGTACCTGGAGACGACAATCGAAGTTGCGGAGTGAACCTGCCCGAGAAACTGAGGTCAGAGGAGGATGGTGATGAGAAGGAAGAGAACAGTCCTTCTACTGGGGGATTGCGAAAGCGAGGAGCAGATTTTCATTCTCATTGGAAGACAAGCCTATGTTCCTTCTTCCGCCGGCCGCCTGGAGGGGTCTGCCGGCACGGCGACGCCTGCCGCTATGCCCACGGTGAGGCTGAGCTCCGTCCGCGCCCGGATAATTCCTGGGATCCGACCTCCGAGAGGGCCAAGAAGCTCCTCAAGACCAACGACGGCGACGCTATCTCGAGCTTGACCGAGGAAGACGAAGATGCTGCCGTTGATTTGTCCGGCCTTGACAAGTGCCTTATAGGTCTCCCTAAGAAGTGGGCTTCCGAAAACCTTAAGAGCTTCCTTGATAGTCAGGCAAATTCCTTAGCTTCTTGTTTTGTATTTTCTGCTGTTTCAAATGAGTTAAAAACATTGATTTTAATTTACTACGTTGCACAACACAGTGATTTTGATGCTGTTCGTGTCTCTTTCGGTTTCTTAACTATACAAATTCTACATGTCACATTTCTAACTGGAGTATTGGCCGTTTTCTGGTGGTTTTTAAAATTTGACTTTTATTAGCAGGGAATTTCGTATAAAACAGCAAAAAAGAAGAAAGGAATGACCGTAGGTTTTGTGAGTTTTGCTGACGCTGATCAGATTTTAAGTGCTATTGAGGTATCTTCTTTGGTGATGCTGCCCATAACTTTACTCTTCTTTCATCTAATGTTTGCTAGTGAGCTTCCCATGTTTGTTGCCCAGGCTGACCTTTGTTAAATTAATAGGTTTTGAAGGTAAATCCTTTTAATTGCAAGCAAGTAAAAGTTGCTGATGCAGTTTGTAGATCTCAGAAAAAGAAACAAACAATGGAAATCACTAAGTGCGGCTCAAGTACTGAGGATGGCTCTCTTCTTGCCTCAGGGGACGATGCAAATGTGCAAGGCATTCTTGCAAGGACAAAAGCTGTTTGTGATGTAGTTACCCCTCTTGCTCAAATGCCCTACAACGATCAACTAGAGCACAAGAGAAATTCATTGCTTCAAACACTTAAACGACTTGTAAGGAAAATTGTGCTATTCTATGCTTGGTCAAGTGGTTTTCCCATATCTCATGTTACATTTACATTTCTAAATATTGCTTCTCATATGTGATATAATATATGATCCCATCAATTAAGCATATTTTCTCCCTTTCTTGTAGACTCGTAATGCACGCAAGGCTTGCCCAGATGCTGTTCCTCTTCCAGAATGGGTTTTGAACTCTAGAGAAATTGGTGAGTTTGATGGGCGCTTGTTGATTGCTTGTCTAGATGCTGTTCCTTTTATTCAGTTTTGTCTAACCTCTGATATTTTGTAGATCTTCTAGGAGAAGTCATTCAGTTATGGATTTTGTTCTAGTGTGATGTAGAACAACTCAACATAAAGGAGAACAAACACTAGAAAAACGATTTATCTGCAAATGCTTTCATCCACGAGATGAAGCAAAATATATCCCACACAAAAGTATGTCAAATGAATGCGAGCATTATTGACAGGAATTGAAATCAACCAAAATATATGATCAACTAGCACTCCACAACAATAGATCTACCTACCCATCGCTATGAGTTGAAAAGAAATAGCCTATATTAATGAAGTAAATACGCCTACAAGATAAAAGAAACAAAGTTAAAGCAAAATAAAACCACATATGAAAATCCACTTATTTAGTCAGTGATGAAGCATAACATAAAAATTCAAAGATTTTCCTTAAAAAGAATTAAATCAAATCTTAGTCAGGGTAAGTTAGTAAGAATGAAAGCCCCAAACTGGCATAATTGGCCCAAGCCTTGGTGTGATTCAGACTTTTTATATCAAAATAACCAAAACCAAATTCAAACAACTGTGAAAACTCCAGTCACATACGCAACAATAGCATCAAAACTCCAACTCCAAACCCAATAACTCCATACCCAACATCAACAGCATAGAAAAACTATAGCTCCGAACTGTTCCAAACATTAGTACCAAAATGCAACAACAACAGCAATAGTAACTCTAGAAATAAACAATATTATAAACTCCATCAAACAACACAATAGCCACAGATTTAACTTCTGTTATAATCAATATAATCAGGAACAACCAAAACAATAAAGATATCAAGAATTTCATATGGAAACATTAAGAATTAAGATATACTCCATGAGTTCCACTGCCGATAATCAACATAACATAGAAGAAACCTCTTCTTCAGAGAATAAAAGTAAAATTTACATCGTAGCCTTCCTAGCCCGAAATACTGAAGTCCGACACTCAATCCAAACTATTCATCTATCCTGAATAAGATAAACCCAACTTATCGGTGCTTGTTGAGCCTTTGTTCTCTGAAGTGTGCATCACTCTATCTTATTTGTCATCTGCCTCTCTTGTTGTAGCAAAAGTGGAACATTGTTGAATAATGATTGGAAAGATCAAGCCTTTACTGTTGGCATTTACTTGTATCTGGGCTACAACATCTATGTTCTTCATGCTTGAGTACTTAATTAGTTAATTGCATGGTGTTTGGTTCTTTTTTTGAGTTTCTGCTTAATTTTAGAGCCACTTGTGGAACATTGTTGAATAATGATTGGAAAGATCAAGCCTTTACTGTTGGCATTCACTTGTTTCTAGGCTGCAACATCTATGTTCTTCATGCTTGAGTACTTAATTGCATGGTGTTTGGTCCTTTTTTTGAGTTTCTGCTTAATTTTAGAGCCACTTGTGTCCACATGCAGGAGGCCTTCCATGCAAACTTGAAGGAATACTAGAATCTCCACTTGTTAATGGTTATCGGAATAAGTGCGAGTTTTCAGTTGGATATTCTGTAGAGGGTAAACTGACTGTGGGGTTTATGCTTGGGAATTTCAGGTTGTCACACAAACATCAATTGTAGGAAAAAAAAAAAAGCTTGCAGCTACTAACTAATTTAGTTGAGTTTCAGAGAGGGGGTGGTAGCAGTAGAAGAACCGGGCAGCTGTCCAAATGTCTCCAGAATATCTTGCAAATATGCTATGCTTTTTCAAGATTTCCTACAGTCCTCTGTACTGCCTGTCTGGAGTAGAATCGACAATATTGGGTTTTGGCGGCAATTCACGGTACGATGAGAATTATATCTTGAGGATTTTTTTGCACCTTTACAAATTCACATCAAATAGTATTCTGCATAGATTTTTCTTCTTGAATGTTATCTTGTTTGGAAAATTTCCTTCAGTTCCATTGATCTATTCACCAAAAAAAAAAAAAAACACCAAAAAAAAAAAAAAAATGGAAGAAGAATTCATCCTCTTGAAGCCTTGGCTATGTAGGTTAGAGAGGGAAGATGTCATAGTCAAGTGGCTCTTGGTGGAACTGCACCCAATGAAATTGCCGAGGTCATGCTTTTAGTACAGGTATGCTTTTGTTGAAAAATATATTTCATCTATGGGGATAGTTCGTATACCTCTATTTTTTTATTCAATTCTAAAGCTGTCACTGTAAGAGAATTTGCATATTTTGATGCATTTTCCCGAGTAGTTGCTTAAGCATGGTGTGACTCGAGCCTTATTCGGTGTGTAATTTCAGTGTCACGCTTGTTTATTTTTCCATAGTTAACTTGCTTTAATTTGTCTTACCACCTGCAGGTTTGTTCATTGGGTCATGAAGAAGAACAACTCAGAAGTGAATTTAATAGAATGACAGATGCTTTAGTGCATGGAGCAGCTGCTTGTTCACCTCCTCTTCCTCTCACGGCAATAGTAGTGCAGGTGTAGTTTGCAGCAATATATATATATATATCTCATTGATGATGCAATCCTGATGATTATCTTAAATGTTTGTTTGTGTTCAAGTGGAGGGCTGCTTTATCTTTTTAGCTTGGTTTGCTTGGTGAAACCATCTTTTATCATGAAGTTTTGATTCTGCAATGTTCTTATTTGTCATATGGGCAGATTGGAAGCACCTTTTTAAGCCCTTTTAACGAGTTTGTAAGGAGTTATTTGTTTGGTTCTGTTATATAATATCTACGTGTACCGCCTAACTTAGTAGCTTGTTTTATATCTTCGATTTATGTACTGGTCTATGGAGATGTGCCATGACTTAGTTTTACTTTCAATTCTTCCGAATGAGTTTAAGAGAATTCTATCATTAGCAACTTCTTATAATTTGGCCATATGTTTTGATGACTTGATCGCTTCTATTTGCATGGGCCCAAAGTATTGTTGCTACATGGGATTATAATCATTATGCCGGTTGATTTTAAGTCATTTTTATGTTGATTTTAAGTCATTTTTTATGTTCTATTACAATTGTAAGAGGGTAGGGGTGTCTGTATTTGATACGACTCAAAAACCCCACATGAATATGACCTGAAAATTTCGGGCTAGGGTCAACCCGTTTTGTAAACGGGCCGGGTTTGAGTTCCAAAATTTGACATGTTTGAAAAATCATGTCAGTTCTGGGTCAACCTGCTAGCCTGAAGTTAACCCGGATCGGATCTGATTCCTCCACACAAGCACACTAGCACAGTCCCCACGCCTCTGCCAGTCCGCTGTACACCTACACATAGTCCCGTAGGCCTAGGGTTTGCTTTTCCTCTTCTCTCACCATTCGAACCTAATCGATGGGATTCACCTTCTTCGCTCTCATGAGGTAAAGTTTTGAACTAGTCTATAAAACTCTGCCTCCTTCGAGATGTTCCTCATGTTGGGTTGAAAGTCAAGACAACTCACCGTTCTGTTGTTGGATCGGAAGTAACGACGATGATGGGAGGGACTTGTGAGCTCGCTCGCTACGATGGTAACCAATAAAAGACTTCTTCACCTCCTTCGACGACGACGTTCCTTCCTGTTGGGTCAGAAGTCACGACTCATGAGACGGGTTGGAAGTCACGACAACTCGTCGTTCTTTTGTTGGATCAGAAGTAACGACGACGACGGGAGGGAGCTCGCTCGTTGCGAAGGTAGCCATTTTCTCTCATTCGCGTGCTTCTTCGGCCAAATCTTGCAGACTCACCTTGGTTTCATGTCGGGTTGGGTCAACCTGGAAACCCGACGGGTTGGGTCCGGGTTGACATTTATGACCCGTTTACAAAAACGGGTCGTGTTCGGGTCGTGTCAAACAGTAACGGGTCAAAATCGAGTTCGACCCGAACCCGATCCTATCCCGATTTTGACACCCCTACAAGAGAGGTCGAGGTCTTTTTGGAACCTACAATATTTCTTTTGCATGATAGGGCTCTTTCCATTCTAGGAAGAGTTTTGTGGTAGTGGAACATATTTTAACCTTTAGATATTTGAGATGGAGTTAACATTCTAATGCTCATTGGAAGTAAAAATGACAAACAAAAGAAGAACAACGTATGAACACAAAGATAGGACTGATTTTTTTATTATCTCTTCAACAAATAATGAAAGATACAGTTGATCTACTCTTTGAGAGGTAGATCATCTCTCCCACAAATCCTAGACGCTGCTAGGAACTCACAACAAACACTATGAAACTAAATTCAACAATATCATGATACCTAACCTTAATCAAAACTCCCCCTTAAATAGCCTAAGCCACAATAACACAAATAGAGCTTTCTAAACAATTAAATATATTTTAGGAAAGTTTTTTTTTTTAATTTATTTTTTTAATTTTATTTTTATATTTTTAGAAAACTTCTTAAACAATTAAATATGATTTAGGAAATCTTTCTAAATAATTAAACATGATTTATGAAATCTTCCTAAACAATTAAACATGATTTAACATATTTTAGGAAACATTCCTAAATAATTAAACACTTCTTGAATAACATAAATACAATTAAAAAACTTTCCTAAACAACTCTCCCATGATTAAGAACTTTCTTAAATAATTTCTCTCTAATTAGGAACTTTCCTTAGTAGCTCGACCTTGATTTCTTCTCCTTGCATACTTAATAATAGCTACCCTGGGCCCCACAGGGTTGGCCACCCTAGCGTATCATACCCCCTTCCAAAGAGCCACCTTGTCCTCAAGGTAGAACGAACGAAATTGCTGCTGAAGAATATTTTTCCAATGCTTCCGCTTATTGGTTAATTCTAAGAGGGTAGCATGAAATGTGTTTGTGCTCCCAGGATCTATGTCATGTTCAAAATTTTGTTTATATTCCCTCACAAAATCAACATGTTCATTCACAGCATCTGCTGGCATTTGCGGAGAAACAAGCCCTACGAACTCCAAATAGCTCCTTTTTAAGAGATTGTGGAACCTCAGCAGTGGTAGCATTTGGACACTTGTAGCAATAATGGAGTGATGCATTAACAACAACAACAAGCCGCTCATCAGGAAGAGTAACAAATCTCGAGCATATTTCTGATAGCAATGCCCCAAGTTCACTGGCCAAGTTTGGGCTCTTGTTTCTAAGAGCTTCCATTATGTCCTTTGCATCATCAAATGCACTGGTAGCAGAAGCAGCCCAACCAAGTGCAGTATCACGCCTAAATGGAAGTTGGTTGTTTTCTTGAGTAGCTGCAGAATGAGGCACATTCCAACTTACATTTGTAACTGACACATCGATCCAAAGGAATGCTTTGAAATTGTTCAGGTGTAGTTGATAGTTGAATAGAGTGGAGAGATGAATGTGGAATAGGTAGTCAGTGGCCTGGAACTGATGTCTCTGTAGATTACTGGATGGACCTAAGATTGAACAAGGGAAAAGGTGAATTTATTGTTTTAACAGCTGATCCAGAAGACAAATGTTGTGCAGCAGTTGGTATGTGGGCTACTTGTTGTTGACCATAAAAACATTGAGATTGCTAGTATCAACCTTGTTCACATTCACTGTAGAAGCTTCTGAACTGTGCTTCCAGCCAGGCTACTTTCCAACTTGTAATATGCAGTTTGGCGACCAAGAAACTACCTTCTTGGCTTTTAACACCTGATCCCTTCTACTGGATTCAATCCTAGATCCAATACATGATACCAAGATGAAATCAGTTTCTCTTCCAGTGGGTAAGGCCTTTATATATTCCAATATCAGCATGAAACTCCTAGGATTCTGTGTCTTTCCTCTAGGTCCTTCGGGAGGTCTTTATCTTCTTGCTTCATATCAAATTTCTAAAACATGTACTATGAAAGGATGTAGTGGAGGGTCATCCGATTTAACAGGTCGAAAATATGAAAAAGGTTTGCAAAAGCCCACTTTTATGCTCATCCTAGCAAAATATAATTTGCTTTGGGAGGTATCAGCTAATGAACTTTTATTTGGTCCGGTGACCTGACGTAGCTCTACGTTCGGACGCCAGTAAAATGATGCCACGTTCCCTTATTCTTTACCGCGCAGCCCGACGACCCGACCCGGATCGGTCACGGGATTGCTATGTATTGGCTGATTTGTGCAGATCGGGTATTGCTAGGTATTGCTCGGCAATAACGAGAAATACCATTCTGTGAAGACCAATACCGAGCAATACCTCGGTTTTGCTAGGTATTACTCGGTATTGCTCGGTATTGGTCTTGACAGAGCGGTATTTCTCGTTCTTGCCAAGTAATACCTAGCAATACCTAGCAATATTGAACAATACATAGCAATACGCGAACATAGCAATATCGGGTTCTGGTCCGGGTCCGGTTGTCGGGCCGCGCGGTAAAGAGTAAGAGCACGTGGCGACATGTTATTGGCATCCGAACGTAGAGCTATGTCAGGACACTTGACCTAATAATTGTTCCAGCTAATGGGCCAACATCTAGAATTACGATAAATGACCTTCCATTTCCACCAATAGAGAGAAGTAGATCATAGATCTCTTGCAAGCAGAAGGTCATTGATCGACACATCAAGTGAAAATGCCTACGAATGTGAAATGACCACATCAAAGTGTAAATTCCTACAAGCTACTACGGGGGAACTCTTCTCCCTTATAATGATCCTATCTATAAAAAACGATAGTGAAAGCATCACTAGTGTGGTGGATCCTTTATACACAAGAGGCAAAAGATCGTGGTGAATACAAGGATCTACCATCCGTGATGGAAAATGCATCTCATGCACAATAATATACATAGGCGGGTGATGATCAACAGTTGTGGATGTCATAGCACTCCTATAATCAATCACCATTCGACGGCCAATAAATCTATCACCCCCCCTTTTTTTGCATGCATAGCTACATACGCTGTGTATTATGCATCGATAGTATGGGAGATCTTCTATAAATAAGAGATAGAAGATGGTGACGAATACGAATGATCACTATTAATGATGAGGGAGTCACCACATACACAAGAATGCTCCTACGGGTGATGATTTATAACGAGAAGTAAAGGCTAAAGTCTCTTTGTAGCCAACAACTACATAATTGAGATTAACACAGTGGCCCGCTACAAGGAGAGGTGGGACACATTTAGCAAATGCAAACACCTACAGGCCGTCGTAGGATATTTGCTATACATGCCATCCACTAGTTAATATAGAAGATTTCTGTGGGCTCCGAAAAATTCCCATTTAGGGTGTGTGATCCCGGCCTCTCCACGTCATCAGTCAATTTTTCTTTTAAGTATTTGTGTGACGATGACGATAGAGAGTTTTAACGAGATTAGGTTCCGGGGGAATTTTCAGAAGGCAGATTGGGTTTTAGATAAGACACTACCCAGAGATTTCGCCCTCATTTAGTGAGGACTTTTTGATCTGAGTTCTGGTTTCCTATAGGCGCAAGCCCCTATAGTTAATTACCCCTCCCGATAACGAGAGAGAACTTTCGATTAAGGCTAGTCGTTAAGGATGTCACATAGGTTATAAACCTATCGTATAATAGCAGCAATTTTAGGGTTCAAATTTTGAATTTGGAAGTTGGAATTTAGAGTTTATCACCATAAACTTAAAACTGGTGGTGGGGGGAATGAAGATGAGCCTGATCAAGATCCCATGGTTCCGTCGTCCCGGGCTGTCATGATCCCTGGTCTACTTAGTCAGAGGAGGTAGTCGACCCAACCTAACAGAAGGCACCTTGTCGGCAGCCATGGGTTGCTTCGTCCAAGAATACCTTGTAGACCTGGGTTGATGTTTGTCTAAGGGGATAGATCTGAATCCACCTTAGCTAACAAAAGGCTTTATGCCTATCAGATATACCCTATGATCCATCGCTCAAGGGTTTAGCAACTTTAGGGAACATACGGGCTTTGGCCGCGATCGTAATATAATGGTGCCATTTTGCGGCGAAACCACCCGATCAGAGGGCACGTGCCACGTCCCTGTTGGCAAGAGACT
>NW_021319014.1:243210-300526 GCF_001605985.2 Dendrobium catenatum | reverse complement strand
ACGCGACGATGGGGTCGGCGTCGGAGCGGCGGCGGGTCGGTGACGTCGGCGTCAGCGTCGGCGGCGTCGGCGGCGTCGGCTAGGGCACGGCGAGCAGGAGCCGGCGAGCAGAAGGCTGGATCGATTAGGGCACATCGGAGCAGGAGGTTGGAGATCGGCGTCCAGTCCGAAGTTCGACGGAGCCGAAAGGTAAGTTCTGAAGTTCCTCTTTCGTTCCTTGCTTGCAATCTTCTTCCTCGGTTTCGATTTTCAGAGCGTATGTGTGCATATGTGAGAACCGAACGAGAGGAGGGGGATTTATGTCGTGAGTGAGGCGGTGGGCGAATCGTTGTGAGGTGGGACCGGTGTCGATTGTGTCGTGTATGTCGGTGATTTCGGTCGGGAACGGTTTTGTCCGATGTGGATCCAGTCGTGTGCAACGGTTACAGTCAACAATTTCCAACGGTTGTCATCTTTTGCAGCAAAAGCAGGAGATTAGTTAGTGCACTATAATCTACGTGCACAAATCATGCAAGTAGTGCACGACAGTCTACCTGTACAAAGCAGTAAATAACTCAATCAAAAAGCTGCTACAAAATGCCACCAGATCCACAACACTCATACAAAGTGGAAAGAGGCGTGTTCAAACTCTCAAATGGAATGTTGTGTACGTACAAATGGCAGTTGCATGCATAACTGAAATATCTAAAATGCCCCCCTGCACATGCACCGTAGTTTGTATACACATAGATATACTAAAAAGGGGGTATGCAATCAAACACCAGCATGGGCCCCGGCGAGCGTGTTGTAAGAACACACGTGATGTCTAGGGATGCTGTGCGGATCAATAAATTTGAACCTGATCCTCATAAGAAGGTAAATATGAGTCGATAAGGTTCAACAAATAATCATAAAATGCCCCCAAACACCCGCATGGGCCCCGGCGAGCATGTTATAAATACACACGTGACGTCTAGGGATGTTGCGAGGGTCAATAAGTGAATTCAAGTTCGAACCTGATCCTTTTATGTGGATTAATAGGAGTCAACAGGGTTCAAACCATCAAACAAATATACGGTTGCGGTGACCGGTATATTTGTTTTAATACATTCATATTAGACCTTCAAGGTCTATAATTAAGAGAATTCACTCACAAGGGCATAAAGCCTACGAAACTCGATCCTCTGTCGACAACTCGATAGAGTCGACAAGGTTCAAAACATAAATATTTTCAAATGACCCCAAACACGCCAATGATGGCCATGTTGAACGAAGATCTGAACCGAAGGGGTTAATTTCAAATATCTCAAGCTCCACCCAAATACTCATGAAATCCAAAACACTCAGAAATCCTAAATTCCAGATATTTAAAACTGAAATCTATCCATCAAATCACTCAAACCAAAATCCATCCACCCTCCGTAATAGTTTGTCGGGGTGGACAAATTAAAATTTACTTCAGCTCACAAAGAGCTAATGCCTGGTCGAAAATATCATTAGGATTCATTCTCAAACAATCTCCTACCAATAAGGACGTGGTACATGTCCTCTAACTGGCGGTTTCACCGCTAAATGACACCGCAAGACAAACGTTTATGACCCGGGTCCCTCTGAACCAAGTGGTTTTGCCGCCAAATGACACCACAAATAGCGGTTATGGCCAGAGCCAATACGTTCCTTAGTGACATCAAATCCTTGAGATATGAATCAATATGATATGATTGATAGGGAACAAAGCCCTTTGTTAGCTAAGGTGGATTCAAATTTGTCCCCTTAGACAAACATTCACCCCAAGTCTATAAGGGTCCCTTGGACGAAGCAACCCATGGCTGCCGACAAGGATCCTTCTGTCAGGTTGGGTCAACTACCTCCTCTGATTAAGTAGACTAAGGACCACAATGGCCCGGGACGACAGAACCATGTGATCTTGATCGGGTCTATCATCCATTCCCCCACCATCCGCTTTAAGTGCAAGATGGTGAAATTTATATTTTAAATATTAAATCTTCCAAAACCTTCAAATTTCCAACCTTTCAAACTTCCAAAATCCAAACCATGCTGGTACTATATGCCTGATATCACGTATCTATGGATATATCTGATTGACGACTAGCCTTAATCGAAAGTTCTCTCTTGTTATCGGGAGGGGTAATTAACTATAGGGGCTTGCGCCTATAGGAAACCAGAACTCATATCATAAAGTGAGGGAGAAATCTTTGGGTAGTGTCTTATCTACAAACCCATATGCCTTCTAAAATTTACCCTGGAACTTAAATCCGTTAAAACTCCCCTCGTCGAAAGAAAAGCAACATCGAGCGGAGGCCGGGGCCGAATTTTCGGAGCCCACATACCTATAATCATATAGATACATAAAATAAATTCTTATCAATTTGATTTTCTAAAGAAATGAAACTTTAAAATTTCTTTTTAAATTTCTCTCCTATTTGCACAAGCACTATACCTTATTTACTTATTTCCTACACTTCAAAGTTCTGATACAATCATTTCTCAATTAAATATAAATTTTGAGCTTATGCATTTTGAAAGATTTTTAAATTTAAATTTTTGATTTCATACATAATGAATTTAAGATGAATATCTTGCCAATGCCTTGCTCAAAATTTTTTTATGAAATTATCATCTAATCTTTTGCCTAAATTCTATTTCAACTCGATCATAATTAAACTTTTGCTCAGTTAAGCCACTCTAACTTCATGATGAAAATTTCTTCATTGTTTAAAAGAAATTAAGAATTAGATTTATAAAATCACAGTTAAAAATCTAATTAAGTCTGACCTCTAATTATAGAAAGGATTTCTAGCCTCCCTTTGAAAATAGATGTCGAAGACATCAAATGCCGCATCGAAGAATGGCATCAAATTTAGCGTCAAAGGCATCGAAAGTTGGATGTGTCGAACGTCATTAGCAACAATGTCGTAGGCAAACGTCCGTCTTCTCTCTCTCTCTCTCCTCTCATTCTCCCCTTCTCCATCTCTCTCCTTGCCCGCGTCTCTCTATGCCAAGTGAAAACTACGCGGGTCTCTTTATGTCAAATGCTCTTGCACTCACCTCTCTATCTCTCTTCGCCTTTATGTTCATAAGAACACATAAATCATAATATCTGACCGAATCCGTCTCCAACTTTTCTCGGTATTTCAGTCTTTTGATCCCCTTTTTGTTGCATCTCTTTACATATTGAGCCATTACATCGCAAATGAACTTGAGCTGCCGGTTCATTTGAACCGGTTTTAATAGCTTCTAATCTGGTAGCAGTAATCATGATCATGGGAAAAAAAGCATGCATATTTGTCAGATCTACTTGTAATCTTGTGAGGGTTTATTTTAATGCATGAAAAATATGCTGCATCTTGATAGCTTAATGTCATCAATCTTTGTTTTAATGGTTTGTTTGAAAAGTGATCATAGATGTTACAAATTAATTCTTATCATTCAGGACCACACGGGAATATCAAATGCTGCCCCTGCTAATTGCCCATTAGTAACATTGCAATTGCCCAAGGTGGATGGTGTCAATTTTTCAGGAACAACTGCTACCACTGAAGCAAGAATTCATGACTATATCAGCAATCTTCGATTTTCCATATCGCCAACAGCTTTTTTCCAAGTCAGAATACTGTACTAGTATCGTCTTTAATGTTTTTGTAATTCAAACATTCATTTTATTGATGGCTCAAAGACTGCAGGTTAACACTCTTGCTGCAGAAAAACTGTATTCCCTTGCGGGTGATTGGGCTGATTTAAGTCCTGATACAATACTGTTTGATATTTGTTGTGGAACTGGAACTATTGGTCTCAATTTGGCTCATCGTGTTGGAATGGTAACGGCTAGATTTATTTTTGCATTGTCAATTGAACCCAATTCTTTGCACCGTAAGATGCTTTTTTTACATTATCTCATCCATTATTATCATTAGCCTTATTCCAATTATTTGGGTTTAACTTTATGAATGCTCTTTTTTATTCATTTCTATTTAATGCTATTTGAAATGAACAAATCTATCCTTATTATTTAAGGTCTATCATTTTCCTTCATAATCATTCTTATTCGACATTAATTTTATCTGTTGATTTAATGGGTGTATTTTCAGCCCTTCGTTGTACATATCCAAATCATGTAAATCTATTTTAAATTGTATTATCCTCAATAGATGCAATTTCAACCATCCCTCTAATAATCATTTTTAAATTTATAATTCCTAATTTTGCCAAACATTCATTTTAACACTTTTATTTTTGTCACAATCAACATAGCTGTGAAGAACTTTTTTAGTACTCATTACTTAGATCTACTTAGTATAGTTGATTTAATTTCAGTTTTACATTTATCTTTTAAGTCTCCATGATATCATTTTATTACATAATATTCCTCATGCATTTCTTCATTTTAAGTGCGCAAACTCAACTTTAGAAATAATATTTTCAGTTATATTCATATTCTTTCATATAATAGATCCAAATTACTTAAACGTGACACATATCACTCTTCTTTTAAAAATACTAGCTTATAATTGCTGATGTCATATCCACAAAAAATTCATATCATATACTTGTAGTACTACTAAATCTAAACCCTAATCTTCTAAATATTTTCTTCATTGTTTCAATTTTATTCTTTCAACATACATCATATATTAGAAATATGCCATTTGCACAAAATATATACCAAGCCCCTCATTTTGAAATTTTTTTTTTTTTAATGAAATGAAGCGACGCAACGGCGCCGAGCTACAGGAATTCAGCGGGATTTCTTGCTGGATTTCGGGAGATTCGGTCTGCTTCTTGATGTATACGAGGTATGTAATTTTTTTTGGTTATTACATAGAGGTTAACAGACATCTTCATAGCCAATGCAAAAAGATATGCATTGGATATTGGTTTTTGATATAATCCTATTGTAATTGAAATCTTTTTGGCAACTCCACAACTACTTCTAACACAAACAAATACTCTATCATATATTTTTAATAATTTCGATATACCTTTGACATACATTTATTAGTAATGCATACCAAATCAAGTCCATGTGTACTTAATCATGTCTTCTCAAAATTACTAAAAGTCATATGAATTTTTTTTCTTTATTCTTTTTAATTATCTAAACATAAAAATCACTTTCATTATAGATCTTCCTAGCTAGCATGAATATAAATTAATTCTCCAAATTTGATAGAAGCCATTACTCTCCCATAGTTTCATTTTATGAGTTTGACTTATAAATTTGACTTTTTTATAGTTAGCATAATTTTGAATGTAACATTTGTTTTTAAATATTGGCACTAAGATGATTCTTTTAGAATTATTGGACATCCTTAGACTTCAAACTTTTGCTGATGTTAACAAGAAGACTATACCCCATCAGTCTCCAAATATCAGCATGTATTCGCTTGAATTCTAGATCTAGGTTTTATGTAACTTCTTTAGAGCTAAAATTTAACCTTATTATTTTAGTCATTATGTTTTTTTTTTCTTATTTTTGTTCTTTCGATGGTTAACTTAACCATGCACACTTGGTTCTACCCTATTTTCCTTGATTTGCTGCAGTAACTTTCCTTTCCACCATTAATGTGATGACCATTCTTTTCCATAACAGCTTTTTTGAACTTCGGTCGAACATTTTCTAGTATTTGAAGATTTAATCTCTATTTGATATGATTTGACTATATTCGGCAGTGGTTGGATTACTGGTTTCAGCTTTTTTTAACAACACTGAAATCTAAAATGATGGCAGCTTTTCGTGTACTAGAGTCATACCTCACTGTTTTTTACATGCATTGTACGTGTTGTATATTTGAACATCAAAACCTGTCTTACCAAGAATTATGTATAATAGGATTTGCAAATTCACGTCTTCTTTCAAATGTTGCTTTGTTTAATTTAAAAGATTTGTACAAAATATGTCCATATCATTCAACAGGAATGAATTTAAGGATCCATAAAGCCAATTCCCAAATGGTTATTATGAGAGAAATGATGCTGATGATTTTTTTTAACTGTAATGTTGTTATTTTCTACTGCTTTGATTGTTCTCCTTTAAATTTCATTAGGTTGTGGGAATTGAAATGAATGAGTCTGCTGTCTCAGATGCAAACAGAAATGCTGAGATTAATGGTATAAAGAACTGCAGATTTATCTGTGGAAAGGTGGGTTTCGCAATGTTTAGAACTTAAATCTTCTGCTTCTTCCAATTGTGATTCAGTGTGCTCTAACTTTTCCAAATAGTGTCTTCTTGAGATGGATTGCTGGATTCTTCTATATAACATTGGTGGATTCTTCTTTAAAAGTAATTGCTGACTGATTTTAATCCATCCTTAACTAGGAATACCTGAAAACTATGTAAATAAACTCATTGGCTTTTCAAATATGCAAATATTTAAATAAAAAAACATAAATCGTGTGTGCGCCACATTTATATATCTATGTATTAGTTACAAGGGCTACTTGATTTTTCCCCGTGTATGTTAGAATGCTACCTAAGTCCTCGATCTAGTTTATATTTTTGTAACTAGTGCTGGATCTTGATCCAGTTGCTTGAAATTTAAGATATTTTGAGCTGTAATAATCATTTGAGGACAATAAAACCTTAAAGCTCTATCCTGTACAATTCTGAAACTCAACACTGACTCACCCTCCTTATTTTTTCCCTTAAGTCTTGGGATATTGAGAATGTTCTCATCTTCATTGTATTTCCTTCTCTTGTAAACTCAAGCCTTCTCTCTCATAAAACCCAATCACTCTCATCTCATTCTATAATTTCTCTTGAGATCTTGACCTTGAAGGGAGAAAGTTGGGTTGCAACTTCTTTTCCTCTCATCTCTCATGGAAACCCTAATCATATATGTCTCTTACAATGATGAGATTATTGGAGATCTAAGTGTATAATGCTAGTTAGATCACATATTTTTGTGCTTCATAGCTTCAACGACTTTTATTTTTTATGTCATTAATCTATTAGCGATGTTATATTTTTGTCTCACTTCTCTAATTTGAGTTTCTTTAAGCATTATTGGAATTTGATTGTATTTAATTTTCATTAGTTTGTGCATTATGAATAGCTAATCATGCATTTGATTCTTGGGATTTTCATCTGAAGTCTGGAGATTTGTTTATTTATACTTCTCTAGTTAATTGTTATGCAAATGTTTATTTTTTGAGATGTATTTCACTTCCTCTTTAATTTATTAGATATATTTAACTTATTTTTTAGAAACATTTTTTGTGATATGTTTTTTTTTTACATTTAAATTTTGTAAACCTGCTTTATTTCCATTTGCATTAGCCTAAATACTTAAAGGTTATTGTGCAAACCATGTTGCCCAGAAAGACTTTTCCTTTTTAGCCTCTAATTTCTTATAACTCGTTCCAAAACAGATGTTAATGTTATTGTTATTACAATTATCAATTTTTTCTGTCTGATCATGATTCTCCATTACTATGTTCTTTCTTTTATTAAAAATTTGACGGTATGCCAAAGTTTCATTATAAGTTTACTTGATTTTGATTTTAATACCTTAATAGCATTATTTTCAAGTTGTTAAAGGGATTAATAAGCACTAAATATAGATTATTATCTGGATTAAAATCCTAATAAAAAAAAGCAATCTGAGCTATATCAAAATTGATCTTGATTATGAGCTGCCTGGGAACGATCTAATCTTGGCTGTTGTGCAGGTGCTGGTAAACATGAACTTAAATGATTATATTCTTATGTTTATGCATTACTCAAATATATGGTATGAGAGCCGATTGAACTGTTAGATGAAACAAGCATTATAAATATCGTGTCACTTTGTGATGGGAGCTAAATTAGTGTACACAATCTTGATTTCAAAGCATGAGTTCAACCCACCTCTCAAATCATTCCAGAATTATACTCCCTAGACACCCTACCCAATAAAAAAATGTGGAGATGATTATGTACTTTGTGTGGATAGATTAGTGCCATGTACCTTTCTGTTTGTAAATATTCCTCAGAGATTTTGAGCTTTTAATGTGCTTATATCCTTTCAACTGTGACTCAATAGGCAGAGGATGTGATGGGATCTATACTAAAGGAGTACCTTGATGCACCAAAGCAGCATGATGTGGTTTCTCCTAATCCAGGGAGCAATGGTGCAGTTATTGTTGGAAATGAAAAAAATAAAATAATCTGCGAAGAAGACCTCCAAGATGATACAGTTGCGTCCGCCAATGTTTATGCAGCTAATCTGAGTGAGGCGGTCAATGTTTCCGCCTCCGTGCTAGCCGCAGACGATCCGAGCACGGAGTCGATGCTTCCGTGTTTTGAGGATAGTTCCATGGACAAGCTTGCAGGCTCTACCAAAAGAAAAAATGTCGATGGGAGTTCAGAGCAGCCGCCGCAGACTGAAACTGGTGATTCTTCAACAGTCATCACAGCAGATATTTGCACAACCCAACAGGATGAAGGCAGCAGAGACGCTTCTTATGTTGGAAGATGTAGTAGTAACATAAGTAACGATGGTGTCAAGTGTACACAGAATCTGGAAAACTTATTACCTGGAGAGAGTACGGTAACCAAGGTAACTGATGCAGCTGTGCATCAGTTCAAGAGAGTTGTTGCCATTGTCGATCCTCCACGGGTTGGACTTCATCCTACTGTGAGTAACTTTCCAGCTTCAGCTTAAAATTTGGTTCTTTTTACAAAGCATTGGATATTTTTTTAACATTTTGAAATCTTGGAACCTTATATTATTATAGGATTATAATACAAGTGTTTTTTCTTTTCCTGCGTTTTATTTGGATGCTTGAAGTAAGAGTAAAATTTTTGGAAATATGTTTATTAGGTTTTATTATATGGCTAAATGTAATTTGATATCAATATGAAACTCAACAAGCGCTTCCAAACTTCCTCTGAATTAGATTTCATTTTCAGACTCAATAGGTAAAAATAAAGATTTTCTTTCTATGCCTTACAACCAATCTCATGAACCTTTATATGTGACAGTGATTAGTTTTATTTTTGGTTAGGTTCTCATAGAAAGGCATCAACTCCAAACCCCCCCCCCCTCCTCTTCTTTGCCTCACACTTCCAACTAGGAAAGAATTCTAAATCCACAATTTCTTATATGGCAGTCATGACTAGGGGTGTAAATGAATCGAGTCGAGTCGAGTATTTGCCTAATCAAGCTAAGCTTGTTTAGCGTTTACTAAGTTTGAGCTGGAGCACGTTTATTAGGCTCTACTCGTTAAAAATTTACATGCTCGCTCGTTTAGAAAGTTTGAGTTTGAGTCGATTGGTGAGCTCAATTCCTTAATTTTTTATTTTTTTAATATAGAATTAATTTAAAAGTATTAAAATATGTTATATAATGCTAGTTCAAATAAATTATTAAATATATTTTAATTTAATCGAGCAGCTCAACGAGTTTTGAAGCTGAACGAGGCTGAGTTTGAGCTCAAGCTCGAACTCGTGGCTTGATAAGCTCGACTCACGAGCTTGTTAGTAAGTTGAGCTCAAGCCGGCTCGTGAGCCGGCTCATGATAGCTTGATATTCATATATTCTCGAGTTTTTCACCATAGAAACCAGCATCGAAACTTTTCAGTGTTTTACTCTTTCTTTTACAACAATTTATAGGTGATTAAGGTTCTGAGGACTAATCCACGAATACGCCGACTTGTGTAAGTAAACTCTTTGTTTCATAATTTTTGATCTTTTGTCTATATTTTCGGAATCTCTATGGTGGGATTTGATCCAGGCAAAATATGCAGAACTACTCTTGTAGTTTGTGTTAGATTAAATCCCAGCCGCCCGGATGAAATCCGACGGCCATGAATTACCTCAACTGTAGAAAATCCGAATCCTACATTGTCTACCTTTTGAGGAACCTACTCTGACCTTTTTTGTCTAAATCAGCTACATCTCCTGCAACCCAGAAACTCTGGTTGCCAATGCAATTGAGCTATGTACACCAACTACTGATAAACTGGGAAAAGGCAAAGGAAACAGAGGATGGAGGAATATGAGCAATGCTGGTTTGGCGAGGTATAGGGTGAAATCTATGCCGACCTCCGAGGCCTTCCGGCCTGTAAGGGCCATGGGTGTGGATCTGTTTCCACACACACCTCACTGTGAGATGGTGATGCTACTGGAGAGGTAGGCATTGTTTGGGACGGCTTTCTTGCTGCTTCTTAAAGTATCTTTCTAGTACAAAAAATAAAAATTTTTATACTAAAAATTGCTTCGGAAAGCAATAAGAAAGCAATCCCAAACGAAACCGTAGTGCGCCTACTGCGATGGTTATGAACATACCAACGCTGCAAGATGGTGATCTTGAGATGAAGTCCTTAGCTATGGATAGGAGGTTCACAAATCAAGTAATGAGCATCAGTTTTATGAGGTATTCTGCTCCTCTTTTTGTTCTTTATTTGCATGGGATTGTAAGATTTTTGTCTGCAGATGAGTAGGTTACATCTTTGTTGAGTAATTCTGTGATATTCTGATAGAAAATAATGTGAAGAGGAACACTTCAGGAATTCCTTTGCAGGAATTTCAATGGGCTAAGTTTACTTTGAATGATGTGTGAGTGCATAATATGCATATTTATATAGTGGCTTATTTGATTTCTTACAAATATTTGTTTTTTTCATTGTCTTAGATTTCATTTGAGACAGCTTTTTAATATAAATTTAAAAAAAAATTATACTAAAAAGCTATTTTAAAAAGCAATAAAAAAGCTATCCCAAACTAAACTTTAATATTGTGAGTGCTTTATATAATCGTGTTGTGATAAGAAAGTAGATTTTGATAAAATCATGTTAAGATTGTTCTCTCAAGTCTTCAGTTGTTTGGTGGTTAAAATATTATTGTATTAATGAATTGATTGAATGATCAAAATTGATATTGTTTTGGGATATTTATGTTTATAATATTATATCTTAATTTTAATTAATATATGATTGATTAAAATGATAATTTATTTATTTATGAAATTGTTTAGTAAAATGTTCAGAAATACTTTTCAATTAGTTATTAAATAATTATTAACAGATAGTTGTCTTTATCCTTCTTATTAAATGATTTTTTCATAATGTGCAGCGCATTAGGCCATCTCAACTATTGGAGAAATTATTCTGTGCAGAGACCTGTTAAGAAAAATTGTCTGGATTTGTGAGCGTATATACATTGTACATAATGTGTGTTCATAGATGTGATATATACACAGTGTGTATACTCATAATTCAAACGATTGTTCCTATCTAAGCTCTGCATAATAGCCTTTCGATTTGAGAAAGAATTAAATATGCCTTATAAATGAAAAAAATATTATTTTAATAAGGAAATTTGAATTGAAGATTATATTAATGTTGAATAAAAGTCGAAACCTGCTCCTGATAACAAAGAGATCAAATCAAAATGAAATTTTTTATATTAGAAAATTATTTTAGAAAGCATTAATAAAAATGTCTCGAATAAAACTTTACATGTGAAGGCTATCGTAGGTGTATTACAACATAAAGTTTTGCTAGAATAAGACTTCATTTTGGATAAATTTTTTATTGTTTAATGAAGCAATTTTTTAGCACAAAAAATTTAAAATTTTTGTATTAAAAAATTATTTTATAAAACACAAAATTATCACCAAATGAAACCTAAATCTCATCAAGCTCAATAAAATATAACCAGGTTTCTTTCTTGCATAATGCCATGCAAAACAACTCATATATTTCACTGCAAATTAAATATAAAAAATAACAGTTCACTTGTACCACTTCAGATCAAATATAATAAAATCAACCCAAAATAATTTAATCAATTTCACCACCAACTCATTTAATTATTTAAAATGAGCAAAACACACTTTATAACATAATAAAACATTGCTAAACTTAATAATTATTTAGACAAAAATAGAAAATTAATATTAATTTTAAACCCCACAAAGCCATGCTTTTATTTTCGAAAACACAGATAAAAATAGAATTATTATTTTATCTACAAAAAACTAAATATGTAAGCAGCTCACTTCAACTTTTCACCAAATTAAGGAAACCTTCCTTCCATTAGTAATAAGATTCTTTCAAACAAACAACAGTCTCCTAATAACTAAAAATATCACAATTTTGAATATACAATTTCACTCAACCTTGACCTATTAATAGAATAATATGGTCTGATATTCTGATCAAATAATTGATTATGATGAATTTCAAATTTATTATATTTATTTTGAGATAAATAAATTCAATAATTTTGAAATTCATCATGATCAACTTTTGGCTAAAATATCTTGATACAAATTTTTTTCTTATTTAATTTGATTTTAGTAGTAGGGCTAAGCATTCATTGTTGTGGCTCATGTTGTTTCTCCTTCTCTCTTCTGTCTGAACTGACCTAACAATGAGGTTGTACATCATCCTCACCCCTGCAGTTCACCTTTATCTCCAGCAACCGATCGACGGGCTGCCGGCATATTGGGCATCGGTTTGTCTGATACCTTAGAACCTTTGCACAGTCACTGCACAAGCACTGTAATGGAGAAATAAAACCAATTCAAATGTGAATGACAAAGTAGCATGTGCTAGAAACACAGATCACTAGCTTAAAAAAACTTTAGTTAATCCACAGTATCCCATATTTCATAGAGTAGAAAGGGGTATATAGCTAAGACAGAGGCATGGTTATTTAGATTTCTTCACAGCCATCATTTAATTAATGTCACAAAATGCTACAACTTTTGGAAACTATGTTTAATTAAACTTTGATGAATGACAACTTATTGAATAATGGAACTTGGACCTTTCTTAGAGGATGAAATAAGTTTTCCTATTAATACCCCACCGGGCTTAGCTGAGTTGGTGGACGAGCGTGGTTGGGAACCCCCCAACCCACGTTCAATTCCTCTCTCATGCGGCGCAACACCTTAAATGTGGAGAAAATAACTATGTGGCCCTAAACTTGTGGGGTGGTAGACCCACCGAGAGATTAGTTAAACCGCTATGCGCATCCTTTGAGGGTGGTAGTGGGTAGATAATCCCATTCCAAAAAAAAGAAGAAGTTTTCCTATTAATTATTAGAGACACTTCAACTAATGGTTTGATGAAAAAGACATCATTTGGCCATCAACAGATCAAAGGTGGGTGTTTCTGGGGGCTTGTAGTAAACAATATAATAAAAACTAAGAGAGAACCTTTTTTTTTCTTGGCATATGAAGGATTTCCAATAAAAGTTCCTTTTCTCAGTCTCTCTCTAATTTCTCGTTGTTCTATTTCTATCATCTATTTTCCACTTCAAGCAAGTTAACTCTATTTGTCAGTCTCAACTTATCTACAAGTGCCAATAAACACGGTGTTAACATATACCTTAAACATGTTTTGTATGCCCTACAATATGGTCATCATCTAATCTATCCTTATAACAGAACCAAAAATCATAAAATGTGGCACAAACACAGTTAAACTTGTAAAGTAGTAAGCATAAACACAAATTTCGACAACATAGAAGTTCCAGAAACTTGGGAAAAAAAAAGAGATTCGAGTATACAGTACCATATGCCTGCATGGGAGGACGGTGGTGTCTCTTAGTTCTGAAAGACAAATCACGCATTCTTTTCCTGCATCATTCCCATCAAAATCTCCATCAACAGAATTGCCTATGCCATAGATTTCTTGAAGCTCATATCTGGTTCCATTCACCCACAAGATCTGCTTTACCACATGGACTTGGTATTCACCACTTTCCTTCTTCTCAAAAACAGCCTGTGTTATCTGTGAATTTGGAGTTATCATGTTGTTAGTTTCTGCAGATCCTTGTTTGTCAATTGGGCATGCTTCTGCTTTAATTGCCAAAGGGTAAACTTCTGTTTCTCCTTCCTTTACCAATTCCAATTCCTCAAACAATGAGAAGTCAATTCCAGTTCCAGGTGGTTGTTTGAACTTCTGGCCAAGGCCATCTTTGAATGAAATAATCACTGGAGCAAGCAAGCTCTCCTTCATCGGCATAAGGTTACATTCAAAGCCTTCTTTGGCAAAGAAGAGAACTGTAATTCTGTTCATGGATTGAATGAAGATTTTCAGAGAGTTTGGCCGTTTAAATCAATAAGAGATAGAAGGCAATGTTTCATCTAAAAGTAAGAAAAGAAAAATGGTTACTTTCGAAATTACAATTTTAGAGATGAAAGCAAAATCAAATAATGAATACATTTCAATCCTAAAGACACAACTAAGAAAATTAAAACTGATTTTGAGGCTTGGGGGTGGGATGAATAACGTGCTAGAAGCCTAAGTTCTTTCGGTGCCACCTACAAGAGAGTCACATTAGGGTCCATTCCTACTATATTGGTGCCTGATGATGGCCATGTTGATGGTGAATCTTAATCAAAGGGGATTATATATATATAAATGCCCCCAAATATCAAAGTAAATTATTATTGGATTTAAATTTATCCAATAATGTAAAAATAATAATAATAAAATATAATTTTATAGTGAAATTTAATATCTCCTAAAATTTAAAGCGAAAATCTAACCACCTCCTTAACCATTTATCAAGGGTGATAAATTGATATAATCTCAACTCATAAAGAGCAAATATTTTGTCAAGTGCATTGTTGCAATTCATTCATAAACAATCTCTAATCAATAAGAATATGTCACGTGACACCATTACATTACTTTCATGGCCATAGCCTATATGTTTACCAATGACTAAAAATTCTTGAGTAATGATTTACAGAATGCACTCGATAAGGCATAGAGCCCTTAATCAGCTAAGGTAAACTCAAATTTATTCCCTTATACAAATATCCACCCCCAATCTATAAGGTACCTTTGGACAAAACAATTGATGACTGTTGAAAAAGATCCTTTGGTCGAATTGAGTCGACCACATCATCTAAGTAGACCATGTACCATGGCAACCCAAGACAATTAAATTATAGGATCTTGATCCCTTAGTGTTATATCTGATGAGCAGTCATAATTAAAAGTTCTCACTCACCATCAGGAGAGATAATTAAACATAAGGGCTTATGTCTATATGTGGTATGGAACCATATCATAAATTCCTCGCAAAATACGAGTGAAATCTTTAAGCAATATCTTATCTTAAATATAATTTTCCTTCTAAATTTGACCCAAAAAATTCTTAGAACCCTCCAAGTGAGAGACAAGGTGTGTACTTTCGAAGCCTACACATATATTTAACAGGCCAAACACAAAAAACGCCTTATTCATCTTTGTCTTTGCAATAGCTTGATTTTATTTATATATACTTAAAAGTATGCATAACTATGCATGAATGCATGTATACTTATATGTTTATATGCATCAATGTACATATATATGTATAAATTTTGTATATTCATATTTATATATGCATATTTGTATTCATAAGTATACATGCACGGAAATTATATATGATATTCAAGTAAACTTTATGTACGAGCACAAATTGTATTTGACTCAACGAGTCAACGAGTTGAAGAGAAATAAAAAATTATGGCTCTTTATTTAATGAGACGAGATTAAAAAATACTTGAGTTCGCTCAAACTTATCTTATTTACACCCCTAGTTCATATTAGCTAGTATGAGAGGATATGCTTGACATGAGCAAAGCAGAGTTGGGTGATGAAGCTTATATTAGTTGGATGATTTCTTCCATACCCAATCAATTAAGGGAGTCAAAGTGGTCAAACTTTTTTGAGTCCTAGTCCTTAAAGATACGTCATCCTCATTCGCCATAAAATAATATTATTGCATTTAAATTATAACAATTGTGACGTAATTTTTGGATAATGGTGCTAATCTTTAAACAATTGAAACATATCGGTTCATGTGAGAATTTTTGAATTGTCAGGCATCCGTTTTGCAAACCAATTTTGCCATAATTTCTAAATTAAATGGCCCACTTATAAATTTTTTATATAAGTTTTAAGCCCAAAATGATTTATATGAATTTTAAACTGAAAATTGAATAAATTAAATTATTAAATTATTATTTTTATATTATTTTATTATAAAATATTTTTTCTATTCACATAATTTATTAAATCCCTTAATCCTCTTCGTTTGGCCAAACATAGAAAAAAAAAGAGAGAAAGTGAGGAGAGAAAAAAAACTTGGGATTTAGAGGTCGTAGAGAGATTTTCGTCAATCGATCATGTTGGAAAATTTGTTTGTCTCATAGTAATGAACAATTACCCTGTCTCCGATTTCAATAATTTGTATATTTTGTATTTTATGCATTATAATTTGGTCAAAATTTGGAGAAGTTGCGATATCATGATTTTTAGCAAACATTCACCACATAACTTTTGGTATTTGATAAATATCATCAATATGAGCATTTTGACAGAAATATATCAAAATTTTAGCAATTAAATTGGAAGCTATGATTTTTTTTAGTATATACATGTAGACAAATTTGATAGATTTCTTTGCATTTTATGATTATTATATTTCATATATCATTGCATAGAAAATATAGCATTTGCATGTAAATTAGGAAGGCTAATTGTTAACTTTAATTAATACAAAGTGACTCTTAAAATGTAATACCCTACGCAGGATGGTCAGCAGACGGGCTTTCCTTTAAAAAAAGATTAGTGGTGTAATCTTAATTGTAGCTTGTAATCAATTGACCGAATTAAACTAACGGATAGAAGGTGACAACTCTTAAAAGATTAATATAAATAAATGAAAGATAAGATTAGATTGATAAATAAATATGACAGAAAGCAGATGAAAGGATGAAAACACCACATTAAAGCTAGATGTTTTGTCTTCCTTTTATTAATTATATTTATAGTTTGATAGCTCTCTTTTGACTTTATTGATCCTATTGAGTTTATTATTGATTTTTGAGATTTTTATTACTCATATTAATTTTTTTGCCTTGCATTAAAAGTAGTGATAGATTTTTGATTATTTGCTAGGGTTTTATGCTCATTATGTGAATTTTTATGATTTTAGGTTAGAGAATGGGTCAGAACCAACTGGAGTGAGATTTATAGGAGAATGAGTTTTATTCTCAAGTTTTCTTTTAATTTTGTTTGTACTTTCCCTTATTCTTTGTAGTAAGAAGCTTGTGATAGAATTGTAATTGTACTGATCCCCCAGCTATTACATATTGATTTTAGGAGAATGAATATATTAAAATATTTTGATATATATGATTGTTAGTTGCTTTCACTGAATATAGATTTATTATTTTGATGATTTATAGAAGCTCTGATTGATTAATTAAAAAGATAAATAAATAATTTTTTAAATTTAATTCTGGGACATTACACGATAATAAAGTGCAAGAAATAAGGCATTACAACCAATCCCGAATTCAAGTGGTCTATATATCCACAAACTCTATGGGATGCATCAAATTTTATCTAGAGCGCCGACATGTTATTTTGAGATTTTTTGGTCATCAATTAAGATAAGTCATATTTTAGGCATCAACTCAATATTTTTAAATTGAGATATGTATGCACGTAAAAAATTATCTGAAGGGTTAACATGTTATTTTGAGATTTTGGGGCATCAATTCAGGTACGTCTAGTTTCAGGCATCAACTCAATACTTTTAAATTGAGATGTATATGTATGTAAAAAATTATGACCAATCAAATAAGAATTTTTTATGACCCCAACAAGCTCTTTAGGGGTATTTAGGGTTTAAAAGACATTTAATCCCTCAATCCCCAGCCCCGCATCTCAGCTCATGGGTTTGTCGAAGCATGCCCAATTTTGACTATCAACCAAGAAGTTTAGGGTTTGAAGCTGGTACATGTGATGTTTGAGTTTGTTTTAATCGGCTTAAATGTCCCAAAAAAAGTTTGTCAAAGCATAAAAGTCTTTTAAACTAATTCCTCCCATTCGTCAGAAAACATGTAAAAGTGAATAAATAACCTTTACCTTCCGGCCACAGTGGCATCAAAGGTGAAGGCCACAAGATACCTGCCGGGATTCTCTTCATCCGGCTCAATCATCAGAGTCTCCTTCTTGATATTAACATCATTCCTTATCGTCACCGCTTTCTGGTGCTCAACCACAGGAGTCCGCGGCGATGGTGCTGGGCTGTAGGGATTCCTCCATCCCTGTTGGTAAGCAGGGTGATCACCACTGCTTCGGTGGTGATGATCTAACGGCGCCGGCAGCTGGGTGAACAGCGTCTGAGGTGGGGGTAAATGGTAGTACTGTAGAGTATTAGGGTTTGGATATTGACCGTATGGCATAACCGCAGCAAATATATAACGATTACCGGCCGGCACCTCAGCCTGCTGAGGCGGTGGAAGGCTGGCCGTGGTGTTGTGATTATGACTCTGGTTTCTCCGGCGACCATTGCCTCCGCTACTTCCCACGTTACCCATTCCCGTCACTCTCCCTCTCTCGCTCTGTGGCTTGGAGTGCACGGATTAGGTTGCAGGGATCATCAAATCAAAAAGCATTACAGTTGTACGGGCCAAACCCCGTGAAATCGCTTGAAAGTCTTTGGAAGCATTGATTGCCAAGATCGAATCCCGCCTACTCCGCCAGCACCCAATAATTCCAAAAAGAACAAAAAACAATCGAAAAGGCGCCATGAAAACGAAAGCCCCACTTCAGGAAAATTGATAGTTAGAAGCTATGTGGAAGACGAGCCAACTTTGATTGCGATAATGGAATGCTGCGTAAATCTCCACCAAGAAGGACAGATCAATCCGTGGAAAGCCTTTTGGAGCGCCCAATGCTTTCCAGACTCGTCGTTCGTTTCTCCAATGAATTTAGCTATTTTTTATCAGAGAAATTAAATATATTATTATTGTTATATTTTTAAGATCTTCTCTTAAGTTTTATTTGAGACAATTTTTTTTATCGCTTATTAGGGCGAACCAAACGTTCGATGAGCTACTCGTTGCTCAGTTCGATTAAAAGCTCGTTTGTGATCGTTTAACTAACTAAACAAACAAACTTGAACATCATTTTTAATACTTGATCCATAAATAAACAAGCTTGAACATTAATGTGTTTTATTCATTTATGTTCACGGACAATATCATTTGAAGCTCCTGAACATGCTCGACATTAAACTCGATAAGAAGCTCGATTTGTGTTCAATTCAGAAGTCATGAATAAGCTCGACAAAAACTTGATTAATAGTTAATTATAAAATTGATAAATATATATAATATAAATATTTTAATTTATTATAACATAATGATATAATTATTTTAATTAATAAATTTTAAAGTAATTAAATATTATAATATATATTGTAGTTTTAATTTCTTTATCATTACTAATTTATTATATTACATCGTAAGATCCGCATCTGATACCTCAAGAAAACTCGTTAGATTTGTTCAAGAACATGTTTGTTTGATGGTTTAAAAAAATTGTTAAATATGTTTACGAACTCGTTAAAGCTTGTTTGTTTAAAGTTTGATAAGCACTAAACGAAGCGAACATGAATAGAACATGAAACAAAAATGAACACCATGAATTTAAACGAACCAAACATGAACACAAACAATAAAGTTCGAATCAAACACGAACCGAACTTGAACAAGCTAATAATAAACAAACACAAACATGAACACTCGCATACTCGGCTCGGCTCGGTTCGTTTGCAGCCCTGGCGCTTCTTAAAGCAATATTCTAACATAAAAAATTTCAATTTAATAAGTTTTTTTTTACTAAAAAATCAATTTAGAAAAGAATAAGAAAGCCATTTAAAATGAAGCCTAAGAATGAGTTGATCTTTGATATCTCTACAATAAATAGGAGGATTGGGAACTGAGCAGTCATTAGTGTTTTGTCATGTTGAGTAGTTAAAAGAAGTAAGCTTGATTTGTGTGTTTATGTCGATTGTGATAAGGGCTTGAGATTTATCAAATGGGTAAAAAATAATATAAACATTAAGGTTGTTGGAGATAGTTGAGGTTATGGTGTCAGTGAACCGAGTCAGCTTGAGCTCAACTCGTTAATAAGTTCATGAATCAAGTTTATCGAGCCACGAGTTCGAACTTGAGCCTATAGTCAATCTCACATATTATATGAGCTCGAGTTCAAGCTTAGCTAAGCTCGACTCATAAACTTATTGAGCCGCTCGTTTAAATTAAAATTTATTTAAATATAATTTTAAAATAATATAATAAATTATACTAAATATTTTTAATTGTTTTACGAGTCAAGCTCGAGCTTTCTCACAAACTCGAGTAAACGAGCCAAGCTCAAGCCTAATAATTTTCGAGTGAGTCGTGCTCTAGCTTAGCAAGAGTTAAACAAGCTTAGCTCGATTAGGCAGATTCTCGACTTGATTCTACTCGTACGCCACTAGTTGAGGCCCTTGAGGGGAATCAACCATGAGAGTAAGAAGAAGCTTGATCATATTGGACTGCTCTTATACCATATATAGAAAGATAATTTGAATGAAAATAATTATTCTCCGTAATTTTGTATTACAAGCTTTGAATATTATTTATAGACACAAAATAGCAAAGAAAAAGAAAATTGAATTAATACATAATGAATACTAATTTAATACACAAACTAGCCTAAGCTATGAGTTATTCCTCAAGTATGAGTGATTTGGTTGTGGATGTTACAAGGTATTAAGATAATCAACATTAATGAATATACAAAACTTTATCTAGAGCTTATAAATTGCAAAGAATTATTAACCTCATAAGCTCATTAAGGTAGTTTGATACTAAAATAATAATTGTATTGACCAATAGATTGCTTGAGAAGGGTAACCCCTAAGAAGTTACAAGAAGCTTAAAGGCCATGTCAGCATGAAAGAAGCTCCAAAAGAAAATAAAAAGTTCTTATTCAAATTCAAGATTAATCCGAAGTTACTTTGTTTAGGACAACTTTTGTATTGCTTTTTAAAGTAGCATTTTAATACAATTTTTTTTTGTACTGAAAATCTACTTTATATAAAGCAGTATGAAAGCCGTCCCAAACGAAGCCCACATCTTTTGGACCGTTGTAGTGATAGACATATTTTGAATCACGAAGCCATTCAAAAATGGTCATGCATGCAAACTTCATTGAAGATCCGACCTATGTATTTTTTACATCGATCAATCTCTCCATGCTTTAGTCTCATTATTTGAAGAAATTATTCTGTGCGGACACCGAATCGTTCGGAGGTGAATCAGAATGAGCTACGTCACCCAATACACAACTGTGATACACAGCCAAAAAGTGTGTTGCTCATTTTGATTCGCCTCCAAACAACATTTGTATCCTCACATAATAATTTTACCATTATTTGATTGGTTATTGGTGGAGGGCAACTTCTCCAACTTTAAGATCCAAGTTCAAGTATATATATATATGAAATAAGTGTTACCGATTAAATAAATTAATATTATTGATATTTTTATATGAATTAAATATTCAAGTGTTATAAATAACTATAAAAAATTATGCAATAACTATCTGAATATATAAATTTTGTATTCGTTTTTATATGTTGATCTTTTTTTTTTCTGGATTTTTATTAAATTTCACATGTTTCCATCACCAACCAAAAACCAGACCAGAACTCAGAACAGAGCAAAAAGCTTGACAAATCAGACCTTCAAGCTGCATTCCTCTTGAAGGTCGTTCATCTTTATTAAATATTATTTATTGTACAACTAGATGCTTTTTTTTTGTTTTATTTTCTTTCTGCTGCCATTTTTTTATTTTTTCTGGGAACAGCAGAAGTGAACAATGGTGACCATTCCAGTGCTTTGCTGTTTCATGAGCAGGAAGCTTCCACGGCCAAGCTCTTAATGACTCTCTCACATGGGTCGCCAAAGATGTTGATGGAGACACTGATGCTGCAACTCTTCAAACCAAGGCATCCCTATAAAAATCAAGAGGAGAGACTATTATTTGCATTTGTATTTACAATTGAGAGAATAGAGGTGTAAAGGAGATGAGCTTGGGCAAGCTCAAGTGTTACTCGGATTGGTTCGGCTCATTAAAGTTTCATTTGGAACGGCTTTCTTACTGCTTCTTAAAGTATTTTTTTAATACAAAATTTTCTATTTTTTAGTAGAAAGTTACTTTAAGAAGCAGTAAGAAAGCAATTCCAAACGAAGCCTAAGCTTACAAGTCAAAACTTTTTTCTTTCTGTTTGCCTTTATCTTATTGAGCCAAATAAGAGTTTTTCAGAGATTAAGTCTACTTAAAGGTTATATATAAATTTTTGGGTTTTTATCAGCGAAGAAGAAAGCTTCATTAAATCACTTCTAAAAAGAAGAAAGCTTCACCAATTACCTGTTTGACAACATCAAGGGCTCGAACACTTCTGCACTGACCATGACTAAAGCTACCACATTGGCCAGAGGGAGTCCCAAAACTCGCAAAGTTTATGGAAGAGATGAGCTGATTGGGATATGGACACTCCAACTTGAGGAGAGCTGTTGAATTCATGGTTATCTTCTTAAAAGAGAGATTAGATTCCACCAATGGAGCAGGATGTGATTCTGATACATGCCCACATATGCTTTTAACCTGCTTAATGGCAAAAGATATTTGCTCTGGATTTCCACCCATTTCTTCAAAGAGAACAAGCGTGTTGCTCCCAGATTGAACCAAAGAGCGAGGCAAATGATACCTGTTTGATTGAGCAATTCAAAGCATAAATTTTGAGGACTGTGAATAATTTTACAGCACTGATGAAATATATTTGGTTCTTACAGCTGTTGAGAAGGTTTCCCACAGTTTTTCTGGCACTTATCAGAGTTGTAAGAACCTTTATAACTGCAAGAATTACATCCGTTTTGTGGAGCAATATTAGTTGGCCAATAGCGGCCAATACTCTGCCCATTAATCCATGCTTCTCCCTTTCCCAACCCTGTGAAGTCTATTACAATTGGATCATTTCCCTCGGGAGCGCTGAAGCTTGACTGCATATCATGGAGTAAAAACAATGTGTCAGAAATCATTGTAGAGTTGGTTTTCTGTTGAGTAGAAGACGAGCTTTCAAAAAATTCATAAAATTTGCTGTTTGGAACATTTGGCAGTGAAAGTTCATGACACATGGCGTTTAATTTCATCAGCCTTGCTTCGTTTTTTTAAGCTAACAACAACAACAATATCAAAGCTTTTATCCCACTACGTGGGATCGGCTACATGAATCTTTTTTCTCCATTGCGTCATGTTAAAGAGTCATTTTCATTTAAATCTAATAAAGAATGGTCATTTCTAATATTTTCTAACCAAGTATTTTTAGGTCTGCCTCTACCTTTCTTAACACAAGTCAAATCTAATACATCTACTCGCCTAACTGGGTCATCGAAAGACTGCAGTTTTATGTGACCAAACCATCTTAGGCAACTCTCTCTAATCTTATCTTCCATGGGAGCTACTCCAACCTTTTGACATATATGCTCATTTCATATCCCGTCTCTAAGAGTAAAGCCACTCATCAACATGAGTATCCTCCTCTCTACAACACTGAACTTAATATTATGCTTCTCTTTTAATGACCAAAATACTACACCATAAAGCATTGCAGGCCTCACCACCATCTTATAGAATTTTCCCTTAAGTTTGAGGGGGACTTTTCTATCGCACAACAAGCCCGATACATTCCTCCACATTAACCATCCAATTTGAATTCTACTAATAATATCCCCCATCTACTTCATCATTTTTTTAAGCTAACAAAGAAACAAAATTTTCCATAGAATGGAGGCATGTCATTAAATTGATAATATTAGCTATAATTCATACAAATACATCCAAGTCAAGGAAGATGACAGGCCCAGGGTTATCATTCTGATACAAATTCCCAAAGTTTACCTTGTACCAGATCAATGGTTGATTTTTTGGAATGCTAGGAAGTGAGACCCATTCTGATGAATTCACAGAACTGCCATACAACCCTGACTCCTCTCCTTTAAGACCAACCTGCATTTGCAAAAGGGCAATTAATCAGTGCAAAATAAATGCACAAGGATGGGGATTATATAAGTTCCATGGAAAAATAGAAAAGCACTTCAGCTTTTTGAGCCAATACTGAGGCTTTGTTTGGGACGGCTTTCTTGCTCCTTAAAGCAGCTTTTTAATAAAAAAAATTTAATTTTTTACTAGAAAATTGTTTTAAGTAGCAGCAAGAAAGCCATCCCAAACAAAGCCTGAATCAAAGATAAACTTTCAATTGCAAGTATGATATAGAAAAAGTGTTGAGTCTAGAAAAATATAACTTCTTTGAAGAGCTAGATGCTGGACCCAAATTGTGACAAGAATAACAAAATCACCCCGGTTTCTCAATAGAAAGAGAATCATACATATTGTTTTGCGGATTGTGATATTTGATCATTAAGAAACAAACCTGATATGTCCACTCTGCAGAAGATAAATCCAGGGTGCCACTTTGTCCCCTAAGCTGTACAGGACCAGTAATTCCAGCACCAGTGAGGTCAAAAAATGCTCCATAGTTCTGAGAAAAAAAGGAGAAAAAAAAATCAAATTATCATAAGAAAACCTCCATCTCTGCCAGGTGCCAATTGCTCCTGATATCTCGAGACTAATCTCCAAAAGAAGAAAATTACAGCATCAAAATTACTAATCAACATGTTCAAGACATAGAAACATTATGAATGCTACTATTACATCAAGAAAAGATGATAATAACGTAATAATTTCTTTCTTGCTTATAATTGCACAAATTACCTGTAAGCCAACCGTTGCACTCAAGAGATCAATTTTATTGCTTCCTTGAGTGAAAAAAATGGGCTTATCAAAGGTAATTTTTGTCCCTTGTGCACTTCCTGCAGCCGATGACAAATTAGCTCATGAATAATTTGGCCTAGTTAATAATATTGGATAAAGAAGGGTTTTTAGCATATTTAGGAAGCTCCATTGTAAACATGCTGTGCTACTGGGTAATAATGGGCTGAATTACAATTTACATTAGTGAAAGGAACAACTGTCTACCTAGTTTTCATTGTTAGAATAATTAAATATAATAATTATGCGAGATATCATAATAATTATTTAAGTCTATATATATTTAATTATATAAATCATTAAGTGACCCATATATTTGAATTATTGAAATTTAATTATTTATATTTAAATCCTCTTGGTCAAAAAGAGATAATTTGATCAATCGTTTATGGACCATCTGATCAAATAACTCCTATGAGCGGTTATTATAACTAATTCGTAGGAAATAACTACCGGTCCTCTCTCTCTCATGATGGGAGTTAGTTTGTTTCATAGAGAATTAACTCATGAAAGAAGAAAATGAAAGGGAAAAGGGAGAGAAACCGTAGTTCGGAATTCAATGAATTCAACATGAATCAAAGTATGTTTTCTTCCGATTAAAAGCTTGTGAAAATCATCTTGTTAAGATCATGTGGATTTAAGACTTATGTAAATTCATGTTTAGTTTTGATTTCTTTTACATAATTTGGAATACTAGTTCTTGCAAGAGTTACAGATCTTATAATGCATGTTGCGAGTTCTTGTAAGAAAGTGATAACTTTAATCTTATATGAATAAAATTCTTGTAAGAATTAGAAAACTCTTAATCTAACATTCATTGCACCACTGAATTTCTTTCTTATCCCAAATTTTCTCACCTGAATGATTCCCATTAACGAAAACATGGAGGACATGTCCAAGTGATTCTACATGGAGAGTTGATTGTAACGTGCTACTAAGAAAAGATTCATTTCCATTTATGTCAATACTGCAAAACATTAGTTACACATAAGTTACCAATGTAAACAAAAAATAGTAATAAGAGTAGTCTTCAACAAAGAAAACGTCAAGTTCACCTTATTGAATACCAGAGATAATCACTACTGTCAGAAGTGGTGTTTATCTGTTCCTGTAACCCTTTTTGTTTGAAGGCATTGCTCTTTGATATACCAACGGGCTCATTAACAAAAGTCCAATCTGATAGTGAAACAATAGAGGAAGCAGTTGCTTTATCTGAAGCCTGAGTTTCAGAGGTCAGATATAAAGCTTCCACAGTGGTAGCTTGAGAGTTGATCTGCAACAAAATAAGCATTTTTTAAATACAGTTTTTAAGAAGCTTTTGCAGTGTGTCGCAATTGGCATGCAAAAAATTTGTTCCCTAACCTTGAATTTATTAAAGAGCATGAAGGAGAAGAGAAATTATGTTGTAGAATGTAAAGGCAATGAAGGTCGAGAGACAAATAGAATAATAGGAGCATATAATTGGGAATGAGCAGGTGTAGAAAAACTGCCTCTCTGAATCTGTCAATAAATTATATAATAATGATTTTAGTTATTCATGAAGATCTACCGGGTTGCAGTTGACTTCAGAGAATTAGCAAAATCAAGGGAAAGGGATGAAAATAATACTTTTAGAAAGTGGAAAGAAGTTGTAGAACATAAAAGAAATAAAGAAATGATAGAGACAAACCAAGAAGATAGTGAACAATCCAACTAGTAATGAGCCCAAGCAGACATAATGATGGCTGATATGTCCATATATACCACCTTAATCATCAGATGATAAGATGCTTAGTTGATCTGTCCTTATACATAGGGATCTACTTATAATCACCCAAACAAATTTTCTTGGAAATATTAGTAATTATAGTCAGGGGCGGAACCAGCCTTAATTTTCAGGGCAGGGAAACTTATAAGTAACTGTTGGTATTGCCTCGAATTTAGCTCGAGCCTTCACTTCAAGAAAATGGGTCAATAGTGACCCCTATTTGTTCATATCCTTAATTGTCGTGCGCTTCGCAAATATATCAAGGGTCCAAGGGGGTAGCGCCCCTGACGGGTTTCGACCTGCCCGGTCAGGCCGCGGGGTTAGGTTGTAAGGATATTTTTGGAATTCAAATTAATACATAAAATGATGAATTATATTTGCTATTTGTTGAGGGCAATTGCCTAAAGACCATAATATTTTAAAACTTTTAGGGGAGGGGGAGGGGCAATTGCCTAAAAACCCTTGTAATAAAGACTAAAATAAATTAAGGTGGACAAATTACCTCAACAATAATATAACAATTTTTTTTTACGGGGCGGGGGGGCAATGTATTGTGTGGTGGGGGGGGGGGGGGGGGGGGGCAAAAACAATTTCCAAAGAGCAAAACTACCAACTAACTAATCACCCATTCATAGTTTATACATATATGAGAGATTCATCTTACACAAGCACACATAACAGCAATAAAAAATATACATTGTTCTATTAAGCAAAAGCTTGGCGCGACCATATTGACCTTCTTGATGGTGTTCAAATCTCCAAAACATCAATTTGAGGGAAGAAAACCAAATTAGTTGGTTTATTCAAAAGTTCAAAGCTTGCTCTGTTCTCCAAATGATAGAAAAACAAATGAATTCTGCTAAGGAATACAGGAATAACCACCAAAAATATTTCCTACACAGTTTTAATAAAACATAACCCTGCAAGAGATCTTCTTTGATTAGTAGGCATCCAATGGAGGATACAGAATGTCCTAACTAATCCATCCTGAACTCTCTTGAAACCTTCTAATGGTTGCACAAGGGATTGGAGATGAAGGTGTGGGTTTCAAATATTTGCGCGCCCTACCTTGTCTGCTAGGAGAGTTTTAGATGTCTTATGGGTTAAATTTTCAAAGGAAAATTAAATTTAAGATAAGACACTATCTAGATATTTCACACTCATTTTATAAGAACTTGATAATATTGTTTCAGGTTTGTCATAGAAGCAAACTCCTGTAATGAATTACCGCTCTCGATAACGGAAGAGAACTTTCAATAAAGGAAAGTCATTAAATAGAACATAAATGCTTGATATATAGCAGTAGCAATTTAGTATGGAATTTAAAATTTATTTATCCTCTAATGATTTCATAGCATGGTTATGTTAATCGGTAACATGTACATGTCATATAAAGTAGATACGACATACATTTATGTATGCTTTGCATGCAAATGGTTAATTTTACAACTTAGAGATGATTCTCAATGCTGTCAAGCAAGAGCTTGTCAGATAAACTCAATTATATAATCGAGCTAAACAACAAAGGTGAATATAAAGATTTGAGGATTGCAGACAGGAAAAACAGTTACAAATGTTTATAAGAACGAGAAAGTTTGAGATAACACAGCAGGAATTGATTAGCATGGAAAAAGCTTCTTGTACTTAGCCAAGAAATGGAGTGATTGGTGCATCTCTGTCAGATATAGGCCTACCTGGGCAGTATTGAAGACCACATTTTGGCAATCAGGCAGGATGCTAACAGACCATGCAGGTAATTGGTAAGTCTTTCCATTGAAAGTAACAGTTGCTTCAGATTGAGTGCCAATATTAGCAAGAAAAGCTGCACATCTCCCTGTTGCTGTCTTATAAACATGCGCCTACATATGAAAACGAATAAGTAGCTTGCTGAATAAATATGACTCTCCATATACATGAAATTAGTAAATTGCAGGAATATCATAGGCATGTAAGAAGAGAAACAAAATCAAATCCACTCTTATAACTTGTGTATGGCATAAGCATTATGACCATTATCGAACTAGTTTTTTCTTCTTGGATCTATTGTTCAAAGTGATGGTGAAATAGATGGTGATATTATAAGCAGAATTCATATTGGATGGTTGAAATGGAGGAATACATCGGGCTTGTTGTGTGATAGAAAAGTCCCTCTCAAACTTAAGGGAAAATCCTATAAGATGGTGGTGAGACCTGCAATACTTTATGGTGCCGAATGTTAGTCAGTAAAAGAGAAGCATAATACTAAGTTAAGTGTTGTAGAGATGAGGATGCTCAGGTGGATGAGTGGCTTTACCTGTAGAGATGGGATACGAAATGAGCATATATGTGAAAAGGATGGAGTAGCTCCAATGGAAGATAAGATTAGAGAGAGTCACCTTAGATGGTTTGGTCACATAAAACGGCGGCCTTCCGATGACCCGGTTAGAAAAGTAGAGGTATTAGATTTGACTTTTATTAAGAAAGAAAGATGTAAACCTAAAAAGGCTTGGTTATAAAATATTAGAAATGATCTTTCTTTATTAGATTTAAATGAGAATTTGACTTTTAACATGCACAATGGAGAAAAAGGATCCATGTAGCTGACCCCATGTAGTGGGACAAAGGCTTGATGTTGTTGTTGTTGTTGTAGTATAGCAGAATATAGTTTACTAGGTCAATCTGAGCAAATATATCAAGTTGTAAAAGATCTCTTAGGCATTATAACTGTCTTATGAAGTGGAAAGCATGATGACTTGCAGCTGGAACACTTGTGATAGACTGGGTAACCATCAAGCACCCGGGAAGGAAAACAACAGAAAAATATCTCTTGTAATAACCAACAAAACAAGCACCACATTTGGAGTTCTTGTTGAAGGTAAGTTTTCATCTTGAATTTTTCTTATTTCAAGAAGCTCTTGATCTCACTATTGCTTACAGTAGCAGAGGCCACTTAAGTTATAATGTAATGAGCATCGAACAACAAATGGAAGATGTCATAAACTCATAATGATGAGAGGAAAATGTTATGTTTTAGTAGTAAGTAAAAATGTGCATACCTCCAAATTTGGACCAAGACTGGGACTTGTTGGGTCAGCCGTTAGTAATGGTTCTTCACAAAGCTTTATCGCTTTATGCAAGTCTCTTAGGTGGCCCCACTTAGGCTGCCTAATTATACCTAGAAAACAGAAAAGTGACAAAAGAGTTTCAAATAGCACCATATGTGATGAAGTATCAATCATAGTAAAGGGTAAATTAATATAAATCCAAACAGTAATTGCTTTCAATCTGAAAATTACTTAACTTTGCCTGTGTTTATGAACTTTTCTTCATTACTGTAGATCTAAAATTAGTTACACCATAGGAAAATTCTATTTATTAATTAGGATCAGTACATCATTTTCATTCTCTTAATTTAATATTTTCATGTTTTATTTTATTATAGAAAATTATTATGCATTTTTCCGTTCATCAACGCCCTCTATATACTTTGATGTTACGGAGGTTTTTAGCCAATTAAGCTAAACTTGAAATATAAAATTTTGATTTTTGCTCAACCGAAAGGATAATAAGAATATCCAAAGGTTGAAATTCAATCAAACTTGAGTTGAATTGACATATATATATTCAAAGATAATTAAGATGCATTTCGAGCTAAGTCTTACAACTCAAAATTGATTTAAAATCAAATTTGAATCGAGATTTAGACACTACATATTTGATTAGAGTTAGCCGAACATTAAATAAAAAACATTGATTAGTTACAAAGTAAGCTAGCTACCTAAGTTCTCATCATCTCAACAAAAAAAACTTTCGATATTTTATGTTGTAAACTAGCTTGGTCGTCATCATCTTTCAAAAAAGCGGTGGTCACAAATTTGAGTTGAATAATATGATTTTTCTTTTTTAGCTTGGTCGTCGTCATCTCTTACAAAAGTAGTTGGTCTCAAATTGGAGTCTAATAATATGATTTTTCCTTTTTATAAGAGATTTTGGGAGATTGGGAGCCTAAATCCATTATTCCAATACAGCCTACATTGCCTCTTCTAAAATTGCATTACATGTATTCAGCATTATTCTTCTAATACAAATCCCTTTATTTTCTAACTTTATCTTCATTAAAGTTTCACTTATTTTAGTAGAAATCTCATATATTAAAATTATGCGTCTATTAAACCCTATGATACTTTATTTCAAACATTTTTTTATAAGCATCAATATATTCAATTAAAAAAAAGTTAATACCTAAATATTGATCATTGTTTTAACACTAACGTAATTGAAAACTCTTTGGTCACCCCACAACTATTAATGCCAGTCACTTCGTATCCGCTTCAAAATTGTTAATCATCTAATTGTAAGCTTAGTTGGAGCAGCTCTAGATTGATAGGCACAATAGAGAATTTGTTAGAAAAGCAACTAATACTTACCATTAAAAGACAATGATTCTCTTCGATGCAATCTTAATGTGGGTTTAGGGTCAGTCCATAATTACTAATGCTTACCCATCAAATTTTTTGACCACCTAATTCTAAGCTTAATTATTCAGAATGAGATGACGGGATTCTAAATTGCTAGGCCCTATTAAGAATTTGGTAGAAAACCATTAAAATCAATTTAAAAGATGATGTTCTCACTGCCACAACTACTTTTCTCCCACTAGGAAGAAAATCACCTTTTGTATTTAAATGATTTTTTTGCCTTCCAATGAATCTGAATTAGTAATAGCTTTTTAATAGGTTAAAACCTACAAGTGCAAACCATAAAGAAAAGTCAAACTAATTTGTTTGAACACTATATGTTCATTTAAGATGAAGACATCATCAAATAAGACTAGGCCACATAGATTGGGTACACAGAAGCACGAATTATAGTCAGAACAAAATAAGTAAAACCCCTAGAAGAATAAAAGGCACAAAGCAATTACCAATAACAACAACATCAAGCATTTGTCCCACTACGAGGGGTCAACTACATGAATCATTTTTATTCATTGTGTCCTGCTAAAAGTCAAATTCTCGTTTAAATCTAATAAATAAAAATCATTTCTAATATCTTCTAACCAAGTCTTTTTAGGTCTATCTTTACCTTTCTTAATATAAGTCAAATCTAATACCTCTAATTTCCTAATTGGGTCATTAGAAGGCCATCGTTTTATGTAACCAAACCATCTAAGGCGACTCTCTCTAATCTTATCTTCCATTGGAGCTACTCCAACCTTTTCACGTATATGCTCATTTCGTATCCTGTCTCTAAGGGTAAATCCACTCATCCACATGAGCATCCTCATCTCTGCAATACTTAATTTAGTATTATGCTTCTCTTTTAATGGCCAACATTCAGCACAAAGGCAATTATCACTACTAATAAAAGGACTAATGTATTATAAGCTTACCATACTCATCAATAGGAGCATCATAATCATAACTGGTGGCAATGAAAGGACCACCTGAACTGTGACCAAAGTTTGTTCCTCCATGATACTGAAAACGAAGAATGAAGAGCATAGAAAATGCAATGAGCTAACAAGCTGAGCTGGTGATGCTTTAATTTCAAAAGAATAGCAAATAGAAAATACACTACCATGTAATAATTCTGAAAAGTACCACCGCGCTGGAAAAACCGTGCAACAGCAAATGCAAGGTCTTCGACCGGTCTATATGGTGCTCGACCACCAAATAAGAGAAACCTAGTTATCAGAGGATGAGATTAACTGAAATTGCATGGAGGAACTTAGAAACTATGCAATCACTAACGAAAAACTTAAAATTATAACGATAATCAGCCAAATACACCTTTATAGAAAAAGTTTCAAAGTAATTAAATAGTGGAAAACTGTATAAAACCAGGATAGAAATTAGAAAGGGAATGACCAACTCATACCATCCACTCCAATTTTCTGTCCATATCTTGGGCTTATTAGCAGAATTTGGTGTAAATTGATCGCAGTAAAATCCATTGCAAGTATTTATCTGTATTGCAAATGAGTAGCTCAAATTGGTACACAGATAAACATAACTCACATATTTTAACAAGTCAAACAAAATGGCAATAAGACAAGCATTGGAATAAAAAAAAGGAAGCATCCACTCACTATAGGATCGGGGGCGTCGGCCTGTTGGCACATCACCCATGGCACACCTGTTTCTAGAGACGTGGCCATGGAAGCTGCCCAGCTTATGTAAGATTTCGCTGCTTGGCCATAAGCTGATTGAATATTACCATATTCATTCTCTATCTATCAGAGATTACCATCCAAATGTCAGGAGAAAGAATGGTATCATATTCTTCAATTAAGAGCAAAGCAAGCAGCTTTTGGACTCAAAAGAGAATTTAAGTGATGAAAATTCAGAACTTTGAAAAGTCACCTGGGATAAGATGATGGGACCTCCCTGGGACGCGTAGAGATTCTCCTGCTGCATCAAATTTACAATCTTCGCAGTAAACCTCTGCATCTCTGCCTGTAAATTGTTTATTGTAAGTAAAGAGTTCTACCCATTCTGTACTGGAAAGAAAACAGTGGAGAAGGAAGAAAAGGCAGAACCTTGAAGGGCCCATTATCAGTCCTGAATTTGATCCCAGGTATGAAATGCAACCAAACGGGAAATCCTCTGCAATGAGAGCCAATAAACGCATCAGAGAACAAATCCACCAAACGCTACTTCAGTAACAAAGAAGAGAAAAATGGACTTCAGTATATACCCATAGTTCCACTCTGCACAAACATACGGTCCGATCCGCAGGTGGACGTATAGTCCAGCCTCTGCAACCGTCTTTACAAACCTCACGAGATCCTTCCTACCTTCGAAATCGTACTGTACAGAAAATGTAAAGATGAAAACAAGCAAATGAGAAGATCACCACCTCAAGAAAAAAAAAAAACAACAGAACCTGGTTGCGAACAGGCTCGTGGAGGTCCCAGAAGACGTACGTTTCCACGACGTCAAGGCCACCGTCCTTGGACTTTTGAATAAGGTCCGGCCACATCTGCAGTGCCAAAATGTGAATGAAGAATCGACATAAGGGGGAAGAAAGAGAGAGCGACAGTAATGGAGATAGTGATGGGACCTCAGGAGTGCTTCGCGGGTAATGGATAGAGCCCGAAATGAGGACTCTTGGCTTGCCATCGATGAGGAGGGCGCGGCGGCTGTAAGTCACGTTGGCAGCCATGGAAAAGAGATTCCTTGCGCCCATAAACTGAACCAACACCAACAAACAAGACAAAAAGACGAAAGCTGGTAAAGTCCTCTGCTTGGAGGAGCTCGCCATGGCCATTGGCCTTCCTCTGCAGCTCTCCCAATTCACAAGCAGCAACAAGAACAAAATGTGATTGCACTGAGCGAAAGTCAGCTCAGAGCAGAAGGGTTTACAAAGGGTTCTGATTAGCGCTTAATGATCTGAGAGAATATGATTAGAAGTTGGCGTGGATTAGGAATAACAATAACGAAGACTTAGTGTACAATGAGAAGGAAAAGGTTGCTTGGTTTGTGGTGCTCATTTTCCATGCTTCCCATATCTTAATTTATAGAGCTTGATTATTTATAAAATATTCAAATACTAAAATAAAAAATATTAAATATGAATATCAAATTTTATTTTAAAATAAATTAAGAATTTATCCTAATAAAAATTTTACTATAGTAACTCAATTATTTTCATATCTCATAATTTCTAGTGATTCATTTTTTAAGAAATTGGAAATAAAATTATGTTACATTTTTTTCATATTAAAATTTAAAACTCATCCTAATGAAAAAAAATCAATATAAGAAAATAAAATTTTAATTCTTTTTTTTTATATACTTTCATCATATTTTGAATAATTTTGTGTAATTCATTTTTCTTAAAAAATTAGAAAATATATTCATAATTGTGTATGATGTTAATCACTTATAAAACTCTCTAATCCATAATCACAATTAAATATTATTTCTTCCTCCTTATAATGGTTGTAGTTTATCTACTCTCCTACTTCATAATGCTTTGCTTGCCCCACACAATAAATAAAAGTTAAAAAATAATTATATATATATATATAATCATCTTAATTAGTGTATAAATATGTTTTTAAAATGACTTTGATAAAATATTAAAAAAATATTTATTTTAAAAAGTATTTTAATTTTCATTATTTGTTTATTTTGTTTCTGTATATTTGATGGTTAAGGTATTTATTATTATTATTATTTATTATGGCAATAGCTTTCTTGTCTGGATGAAGTGGTTGTTCAGCAAGTAATAAAGAAGGGGCTCAGAAGGCTCAGCACGGCACGTTTTTGCGTCTTGTTTTTCAATGCCATGCGCGACGGAGGAGTTAGCAAGCGGCCATGAACAGATTGGCGTTACCATTTGCGGCCAATCGGCTGCTATAAATTTTTTTTAAAGGATAATTAAGATAAATTCACATAAGTAATATTTGAATTTAAGATTTTATTTAGGACGATTTTTTTACTGCTTCTTAAATCAGTTTTAGCTTTTAAGAAGCAATAAAAAATCGTCGCAAACGAAGCCTAAGACTTCTTAGTTGATAGTTAAAACTCCAAACCAATAGATCAAAGGGAGTTACGTGTCCGCAACACCTTGGTGGAATGTAGATTGGACAAATTTACTTGGTTAAAATTTTTGATTTTAGATTGAGTTAGAAGTCAAAGTTGTTTTAAATTGAGATGGATTTAAAAATTAATTCAAATGAAATGTGCAAATGTGATACTTTAGGATAATAAATGTGGGATATATTGATGGCATGAGTTAAAATATATAATTTCCCATGCATGTTGTGTAATCCAATGAATTTCTCATTTCATGAGATGGAGACACTACAAGGAAAAACGTCTAATATCGGTTGATTTTTTCGGTAGAATTTCCTGATGTTGAGGTGGATTTGGACGTTTCTGGCAGAAGTTTTTCCGTTGGTAAAAGCCCCGTAGGAAACAAAATGAGACGACAATTTCTCTGTTGGAAAATATTTCCAGCGAATTCTGATTTCCTTGAGAGTGATGGACGGAGCGGCAAAAAATTAGCAATTGTCATTGGAATTTCCAGCGAAATGAATGATTGTCAAATAGTCATAAATGTCCGCCGATGATTTTCGATGGGCATGAGGCCGAAAAAGCTACCATAAACTTCAGACAGCTTTTCACCCTTTTCCATCGAGAATTTTTCATTTGATAAGACGGAGATCGATATTATGTAATATGGAGAATGTAAAAAATGTCTTTGTAGAAACACGTAGAAAATTTAAGATTTGGTGTGATAATTCTATAAGCAATGTTTGACCACTTTTGTCTATTAATAGCGCTAATAAGGTCCAAAGAAGTAGCCCAAGAGAATGTAATAAAAAAAACATTTTAAATATATAAGCATAAACAATAAAACAACAAACAACTATGGCATATTATACATTTATAACTATTTCTAAAATAAACATACAAACATACATATGAATATAGATACATAAAATATCAAATGTACTTACATAACACATAAATATAGTTATTTAATTATTTAAAGTTATAAATTATGCATAACATGTCAAGAAATTAATAATTTATTATCCAATATATTACAAATATCATATTTTAAATACATATAATTTTAGTACATATAAGAGTGATAATATAACTTTAAAAATATATAAAAATATATATTAATGACTTTAAATCACATTAGCCTAAAGTCAAAAGGCTATGAATTATACTAGTTAATTTCCTAAGATGAAATCATTTTCCCTTCCCTTCTCAACCAAATAGCCAACCAACCAAAGGCATGTAATTATGCATGCCCTTAGTGGGAGAAATCAATTATGATGTTAAGATTAAGAAAATATTAAAAAAAAAAAAATAATGAATCAATATAAAGGGGCCTTTAAGTCATATCACATTTTCACTTTGATATCAATTATTGCAATCATTGATCATAGGTTTGAAGTTGAATAACATATTACAATAATTGTTTTTCATATAATCAAAACCTTTGAGGCGACATAGTTTCATAAGTTACTGTTGATCTATCTTGATGGGATGACAATGAGAGTTGAATTGAATGTTGAAGAAGATAGTGACTCGCACGTTAATATTTCATTTGAAATAGCTTTCTTACTACTTTCTAAACTGATTTTTAGTACAAAATATTCTTTTTCAAAAAAAAAAAACTAAAAAACTATTTTGTAAAATAGTACGAAAACTACTCCAAACAAAGCCTAACTCCTCATTCACATTGTTTATATATACAAGATGGAATTAAAAATTACTCAATAATTAATCAAATTTTAATATACTAAACTAAGATAATTTAATTAAAGATTAATCACTTAAAATAAATTTATATCAACATGATATTGACTATGTTTGATGTAAAATAATGAACTTTTACTATGCATTTATAAGTAATTTAAATACTTTTTTTAATAAAAGTAACTTTAATTAGAGAATAAATATTCATTTAACATAATATTGTTTAAGCAAATTAAGCAGTAATCCTACTCAAAATACATCCTTTTTTTTATTCCTACTCAAAATACATCCTTTTTTTTTACTCAATACTTGGCTCAATCCAAAATTAAAAATTTTAATTTCTTAATTTTTGTAAAATTGACTTAATATCAACCCACATAAATAGAAGCATATTAATTAATCATTAATAAGCAAATATGAGCATATAACAAATACATTTATTAAGCAATATATACAACTAACCAACAACACTTTTAAATAAAATTTGTATTAAAATAATTTAAACAAACTATATCCATATGAATTTAAAAATTATTAATTTTTTTAATTAACGAAATAAATATTATAATTTCACAAATAAGCATGATAATTTAATATTTGCATAAACACAAAAATAATAACAAACTAACATATAGCTCCAAATAGCAAGACAAATTTATGAACATATTAAATCTTTTAACAATTTGAACCCTATATTCCTTTGAAATGTCACATAAGCTTTAAGGTAGTATGTCAACATCAATGATTAAGACATCAAATTGACCACATTAGCATTAAAAACTGAGGCCAAGCTTTTCTCCACGGCAAAGACTTACATGCTTGGACTGAACCTTAACGTTTTCCAGGCCAAATATTTAAATATCAAAATATGAGAGATCCACAGAAAATTTCTTAATGGAAATCTATCTTACCTTACCTCATAAGAGACTCATAAAGAAATTTTTTTTTTTTTTTTTATGAGGAGATGATTTGGCCTCATATTTCTATGTTCCTGCTTCAATCAAAGACCTTGACTTCAAGGCGTCTTCAGCTCTTATCTTCTCAGGAGCGAAATCTGAACATTAAAAAAGCAAAGAAAACATAGCAGAACTGTAAATGATACTGTAAGGAAAATCAGTTCTGTAATCAGTTTTTATTATGAAAAAATTATTCTGTGCGGATGCCGAACGTCATCCGGAGGATGCCGAACGTCATCCGGAGACCAATCAGAATACGCCACATCACCCTTTCGTTATACCGCAGCTCGATACCGCTAACGTGGTTGCACTTGATTCGCCTCCGGATGTAGAGCTGCGTTAGATATCCGCACAGAATAATTTCTCCAGTTTATGATACCTGAAAGGAACTCGTATCTTTTCGCTTGGTTAACTGTAGATGCTGGAAGAATTATGATCAGGTTAGTGAACCAGAGCAGTAGTTATCTGAGATAATTGAAATTTAATTCTGGAAGAAAAAAAAATCTGTAGTTTTTCAAATGAATTTTTATGCAGTTTGAGGGATTCATGAGGAGAAAACAAAATTATGGAACAATAAAATGTTTAAATTAGAGAATGAAGATGAAGATTTTCGAATTTGGGGATCAAATTGTAAATTACTCTGCAATAGTTTGGAAAACCTGCATATCATGATTAGTATTCCCAACCCAAACTCAATGCTATCTTAGCCAGAACTATGGGGAACTTTCATAGAATTTGTTTGGGGGCAGCTTATGCTTTTATATTTTTGTTGTCAGAATTTGTAAAAGTTGTTTCTCTTTTATCATTTTCATTCTTTTTTTCTCAAAAATAAATTTTTTGAAGTAATTTTTGATAAAAACAGAAAAATAGTATAATTTTTTTATCCAAACATTATTTTTTAATAGCTGATTATTTCTATAAAATAGCTTTAATATAAAACAATATAAATTGCAAATATAAAAATACGTAGAGAGGTTACAGGTGGAATGTAGTCCTTAGTTGATCATGCAATAATAGGAAGGTGTTGGTTCATTTATCCATATCAGTATTTCAAAGGGATGATTTAAAGATAGAAAATATTTTGCAATGCAGTCTTCTGTCAAAACTAAATAAAAGTGGCAATATTATTCTTTGAAAAATATTTCAAACGGAAACATTTCTTGAAATGCAACTTATCATTCTACATGCAGTAGCCTTGACATAGGTGCAATAGTTCAGAGAAACAGGATTATGGTAAGGCTGGTCTATACCGTAAGGAAAGTTATTTTACTATGACATCAAAATCAACATCAAGTCTTTATCCCACTATGTGGTATCTGCTACATGAATCATTTTTCTCCATGGTGTCCGGTTAAGAGTCAAATTCTCATTTAACTCCAATAAAAAAAGTCATTTCTAATATTTTCTAACAAAGTCATTTTAGGTTTACCTCTACCTTTCTTAACAATAGTCAAATCTAAAACATCTACTTTCCTAATCGGGTCATCGAAATAATAATTATGTTACCTAGACAATCTATACTTTGGTATATGTTATGCTAAAACTAATGACGAGGATTAGAGCTCACATCAATTCCCTTTGATGCTAAAACAATATGGCTTGGCCCTTGTGACGCCGGAGCTGAGTTGTTAAAACCTGTTAAACTTCAGGCTATATTAATTACAGTATTTTATAAGGCTATATAGGAATATTGCTTTCTTTTATTGAGTGTAGCATTTTATGTTTCGATATTTGTCTATATATACTTGTAGGCAATGCTTGTATTGGGAGATTTGGAGATGAATAATATTTGAGTTTACTCTCTTGTGTTTTTCTGTATCCTAAGAGTGATTCTTAGGTGGTGGATCCTTCCTCCAAGAAGTTCTTGGAGTGCTGTCCGGCGACCACCACTGGATTGTCGACGTGGATTCGTCGAGCCCCCTCCGATCCGGTGTCATTTGGTATCAGATCTGACAAAATGCTGGCATCACCGACGGCAGCTCCTTGACGTTGCCGGGGTCCCAATCCTCATCACTTGCCAACAGCTAACCGCAGCAACCTGCTGTTCTTCTTCTACTCCATTGTTCTTTCTTCATCACAAGCAGATTGTCACGCAAAGGGCTGAACTGCAAGATTCGGCATACTTCAAGACAGAAACCAGAAAAGTTGTTGATCTCCAATTTCTTGGAGTGTCCTCTGTTTGCTGTATCTTGGTTTATATTTCTAGGTGGTGAGACAGAGTCCAGCAGTCTGTAGATCCCAGTGTTCCCAGTGCCGGAAGAAGCCAAGTCGGAGGTCGTCCAAGGTCCGACGAGTTCAGCTAGGCGTCTCATTCATCCCGTCCTGATCTTTGGTGGCGAATCGGCTTTGGTGGTTTTCTTGTGTGCACAAGAATCGGACGAAGCTCCTTCGCCAAGAGCAAGAGGCAGCATTTTATTTCGAAAGAAAACAAGAGATTAATCTGTTTTTGAGAGTTTCTGTTCTCAAGAGATCTCTTCCCGTGAAGATTTGAGTGCCGTTCAAGAATTTCTTCCACATAGTTCTATCCCAGGCGAGATCAGATTTGGTAGGTTCTTGAAGAGTAGAAGCAAGATGCCTCAACAAACGTTGCAGCAAACATAAATAGAAGATCTTCAACAATAAATTATTCGACTCAAACGACGATTGTCAAGGCTTGAGCGAAGGACAGACTCAAGCACTCCCCAACATGTTGATGGCTTCCGACCATGGGACAAGTATGCTCCCATGATGGATTCAAGATCCTTCATTCCAACTAAATCCTTACGGACCGATGATGACGACGAGGGCTTTTCAGATGATAAGATCTCTTCCACTCCACTCTCGATCGAGTTCAACTTTGAAGAATTTGAAGCTCCGTTGCTGAACTCGTTGTCTTTGCCTCTCAATGATGAGCCTGTATACGACGTGTATGATGACGACATGTTCGATGGAGTTCTTGATCTGGAGCAACCCACAGATGATAAAGATGATAAGAGCAAGCCAATTCAAGAGGTCATTGCAGAAAAGAATAATGGTGGAGTCGACCGAAGTGTCGAATACATTGGAAATGTTGATGCCATGATTTCTGCATTTGAATGTGTTCATGATGGCTGGGGTGTTAATAAACTCAAGGAAGGAGACCATGTTCTTCATATCTTCACAGGAGAATGCAAGGAAAGTGTGCATTGTATTGGTCTGGGAGTCGTTGGTCTTGGGGCAGCAGAAGATGCAAGAATTGGAGTACCAAACAAAGGTATTCCATCTGCTTATGTTGCCTTTAAGAAATTGAAGATTGGTAAGCAATTTGACACCAGGTGGAAATACCCAGACCGATTTAGCCAACCAAACCCGCCTCCTTATGGCGGCCAACCGGACATCTTTCCACGAGCCTGAAGTTCCTCCAACCCAGGTAGAATGACGCCGGAGCTGAGTTGTTAAAACCTGTTAAACTTCAGGCTACATTAATTCCAGTATTTTATAAGGCTATATAGGAATATTGCTTTCTTTTATTGAGTGTAGCCTTTTATGTTTCAATATTTGTCTATATATACTTGTAGACAATGCTTGTATTGGGAGATTTGGAGATGAATAATATTTGAGTTTAGTCTCTTGTGTTTTCCTGTATCCTAAGACTGATTCTTAGGTGGTGGATCCTTCCTCCAAGAAGTTCTTGGAGTGGTGTCCGGCGACCGTCACTGGATCGTCGACGTGGATTCGTCGAGCCCCCTCCGATCCGATGTCACCTTGTCTTGCCAATTCCCAAAAATTCTTTTTGAAAATGACTTTATTCATTGAAAAAAATTCAAAAGTAACCATGCCTTAATCATCAAATCGTTCTTTCATCCTCAACACTGTGACACGATCACAAATTATTGATGCCATGGAGCCTGACAATCTTTCTCCCTTTTAGAGATTTTGAAGATGAGAAATAGGAAAGCACATGAATCTTCAACAATTCTTGATCAGTCTGGTCTCAATTATGAACAAGATTCTTCCTCTAATACACGCATTCTTGCAAGCGAGGAGCCAAAGACTTTGAATTTCTTAAGGTGTTTTTTCATTGTATGGAGTTCAAATTCTTGCATGGCTTCCATGAAGTTGTATGCTTAAGAACCCCAACAAAAGCTTCCAAAGAAGTCCCTATGACTTCCTTCAGATCACTTGCTCGAGCATCTTCACCATTGGTTGTTTGCTTGAAGCGTATACCAAGGACAAAGCCACTTCGTCCAAAAATTTCAAAATCATCACTTCCTAAGTTGTACTTAAATGGTCGTGATTAAAATCAATCAGTGATCACATGTTTCCAAGCTCATTCTTAGTTGTTGAGGGACATAACTTCAAGCTGCCAACTTCTAGCAGAGTCCCATGAAAATCCTATAATTTCACCACAAACTAAACAGTAGAAGAGATATAATGTTTAATGTTGTAGTTGTCATTAATTATTCTTATGTTGCTATTTAGTCTACATCACCAAATGTTGAGCCACATGAGCTTCCTGAAGAGAACACTAAATATAATTGGCATGTCAGTAGACCATTTAAAGGATTTCAACTCCACTCGAACCCTTCGATTTTCTATTTCCCTTCTTAGGTTTCTTTTTTTAAGTAGGTTAACGAATAGAATTAAAACAAATATTTCTGCTAGTGTCGTGAAATACCTAAGTTGAGATAGACACCAAGAGTTACTTTAAGTGATCGAGCAAGGAGGATGAATGAAATAAAACTAATATGAGTGATCAAGGTTTTATTGAGAAGGAAAAGATAAAGAAATAAAAAAGGTGACTATTAATTGTAAGGTCTCGAAACAGGCAATTCTTTTAAAATTCTTGGTACAAGAATTTCTTCACTCATGCTTTCTCTCACAAGCCCTGTTTATAGGCATACAAGGAATCTAACTTTGTTCTATTAGTATACCTTAATATATGTAGCATTTAAGTTTCCTAAATATTTTTTATCGGTCTTTGTCTTGACAGCTTCGAGAGTATTTCCTCTAATCAATGATAAACTAACAATTATGATACCTAAAAACACTATACATTTGTGCATATCACAGAGGTCAACCGTATGTGATGTTAAAACTAATGTCCAAGATTAAAGCCCACATTAATTTCCTTCGAAAATATTTTTACTCATAAAAAAGAATTCAAATGCAATCATGCCTCAATCATCAAATGATTTTTCCTCCATGACCTCAATATGTCAGTTGCAAAATCTTTCTTCCTGGTGCTTTTGATGATGAAGAATAAGAAAGCACAATAATCCTCATCAATGCCTGATTAGTATGTTCTTTTCTGTGACAATATTCTTCCACTAATACAAGCATTCTTACAAGGAGATCAAGGTATTGAACCTTTCAAAACAATATTTCATTATATTCTTCCTTTTTTAGGAGTTCCTCATCTTGCATAACCTCTACTTAATTTTATGCCCAAGCAACCCATCAGAAGCTCCCACATAAGTCCATTCAACTTCATATTGATCGCTTGCTCAAGTGTCTTCACCATTGGCTAGTCATGCATACGCTGAGGACAAAGCTGTTACATCTTAAAATCATCAATTCTTGAGGTAGAACCAAGAATGGTCATCGCTAAAATCAATCATTAATCCCATATCTCCAAACTTAATATTAGTCGTCGAGGGAGATAACTACAAGCTTTTAACTTTTAGCTCAATTTCTGAAAAATCCTCTAATTCCACAACAACAAACACAATCTTAGAGAATTAATGTTTAATGTTATGGTTGCCATTGATTCTTCCCATGTTTTTATTTAATCTAATCACTTAACAATAAGCCACATTAGCTTCTTGAAGAAAACACTGACATAGCTAACATGAATATAGAAAAAGATTCTAATTTGTAGGATTGACAAAGAGTGCAAAGGCAACAAATGACTTCTTGAATGAAGTGTAAGATCAATTAAAGTATTTTAGCTCCTCTCACACCTTTTCATATTTTATTACTCTTCCTTTAACTTTTTTCTTGGAGGTAATGAATAGAAACCAAAAATATATATATTTTTTCATTAGTGTCCTAAAATGCTTGAGCTAAAGATACAGACTTGAAATTAATAATGATAAGAGCTCTAGATTGAAGTATGTTTTATTTTACCTCTTCATCTTTCAGTTATACTCTCAACTTCTTCACCAAGAAGAAAATTCGAGTCATTTTGATTACTGAAAATTCTCGGAAAAGAAAATGCAATTTTGTTCTATAACAGCAAATGATTCGAAGAAAGTCTGTAACAAGCATCATATTCTAACACAATGTATTTTCTATGTTCCTACAACCTCTAAATTACCTTCCCTACAAATGAGCTATGCTTCTATGTTGCCCGCCATGAATATGGTCTGAGATATACTTCTTCCTCATGTTATTATAAATATCTATAGCAAGTTTGCCCTAGTTTAAACTTAATATTTCCCAAACACCATTCACTTATTCTAAAATATATATACTATGTCATTCAAAAAATCTCCATTGTGCTAAACAACTTCCTCCATTTTTTCAGTTGAAAAAAATCACTATGAGGAAAGATTCTTCTACTTTATTATGCATCCGGCGTTGCACCTTCTTCCACCATATCATTCTTCATCTACCACACAAACTCATTTCTTCTTTGTCAGTCCAAGCTCAGTGAGAAATCCCCATCAAACTCTAACATGAATTAGAATCAATGTTGATGGAAATTATTATTAATCAAGAAGAACAAACCCTTTGAAAGAGTATTAAGAGGTCTAATTTGGATATTAAAATTCTTTTATGGACTCTCTAAGTTTATCAATTGTCAAGTATCATTTGCCCAATCTGTAATTTGCTTCAGCACTGAACATTTATTCATTATATAATTTATCCTCTTGATCAAAGTTCCATTAGGTCCCTATTTCCATGGAGAAAATTGTATCCCACTTATTTCACTTTGACAAGAGGACATACAATAAAATCAATAATTGCCTTTTAAAATCCTCTACCTATGATCTCCAAAAATATACTCAAAAGTCGAAACTTGCTAGTTGCCAAGGCCACTAACAAGTGTCTATGCGTTGAGGGTCCTCCATGCAAAGGTAGCTAGATGTTGAATCACGTGCAAGCAATGGTCAATTCTTCAGCTACCTGATAATAACATGTAGTCCACCTTTAAAAAAAGTGAGTTAGCTTGGGTTCCTATCCATCAAAAACCTTTTCAATTTTCAAATACCTCATACAATACAATGAGAAGACCCGAGCTACTATCAACCTTAGGATTTTTCATTTATAACAATTTTATAAAACTACATATACCAGCACAACTAAAGGGTGTTCTAACCCCAAGTGAATGGAAAATCAATGATGATATAAGACTTCATGCTGTCCTAAAAAAGATAGTAATTGCATCAAAGTGATAGGAAATACTTGAGATCGCAAGTAGCCCTAAGGTCATACTTGAGTTCGCAAGCAAACCTAATCGAATTTGGTGAGAAAACAGCACACAAACTGCTGTTTACAGCAGAAATTCAGCAACACACGGCAGATCTCTTCGGAAAAACAGTAGAAAACTGGGAGAAAACCAAGGATTCCACTAGTAGATGCAGGAAAACAGTAAAAGATACACGTTTCTTCAATTCGAGAGGAAGAAAAACCTCTCCGATTCTCTAGCCACGCCTAGAGCCCAAGAACACAAACTCTAGATCTCAAATTCTTCCTAAATTCAAGATCAAACCCTAATTCTAACATTAACCATTAATTAAAGACAAAGGAGCATTACAAATTCCCTAAACAGCCACTAATTCAAATTTTTCCCTTCAAACAAGCATTACTCAAGGTGTGGGGCCCAAAGGAGCGGCCGCCCCCCCCCCCCATCCCTCTACTCTTTCTCTCTCTCTCTCTCTCTCTCTCTCTCTCTCTCTCTCTCCTTGCTTGGGCCGGCGGTGGTAAACCCAAATTGGTCCACTAGGGACCGGTTCAGGTAAAGCAGATAGCCCCTCCTGGGCCGGTGTAACACACAAAGTCGACCCAATATATATATGTCTAGATTATTAAGATGTTATGCATAATAATAACAACATCCAACAGGGGGCGAATTCATAACTTAAATAAGAATAAGATGAGGCGTAAGCCTCATAATAAAAGTTCGAGGCGTAAGCCTCGAGGCGTATTTCACTGAAATTGCGCTGAGGCGGGCCTCAAGGCGAGCCTCATATTGCGTAATTTTAAACAATGGGTGTAAGGAATATAAATTTTCTTATTTGTTTGTAATTTATATGCTCCGAGACACATTACTTATTTTATAATAAATAGTCCTTCAAAATAACATAATGATACCATTGCCTCCAATTACTGCAAGAATAAACACCAATTACGAAGACATTACCTTTTACATTAGAGTTGTAGAATCTAGCAACAACAAGCTGTCACTCAAACTATCTCATATTAGCATTCAATCTCAATTATTCCACGAAATTTACATTGTCTTATAGGCCACAATAATTATCAACTTTTCACCACACCAACTTCTCTGATACACTATTCTAACTTCTCTTCTACATACTTGGTTGAAATTTCCACAAGTGTTATATAATCATAATCCACTAGAAGCATCATAATGATCCTAAAAATCTAAAGAAATGAGTGTCTCGCCAATTATAATAGAAGACTTATCAAATTTTGCGCAGACTATATTATCAACCCTTCCATCTGTCTAGCAACTATTATAACATTATTCCTTCATATTCTGACATTCCAGGAAAGGCACGAGAATGTTGGTCCTAAAATGCTAATTAAAAATTGACATTTTTAATTACTTCAAATAATTTAGAGGAATATTAACGAAAGAGGAAATGATAAAAATGATAAAAATGATAAAGAGATATATCAAGATGTAGAGAAAGATAAGAGGAAAGAGGGGTGTTAGAGGAAGGATCTTAGCATATGCACTTTACTCCTAAGATTTATGGTATAAAGATTTCATCACTGATTATCTTTTCCATCAACCTTATTTATGGACATAGGCTACAAGGAAAAAAAGACCCTATGACTAAATTTATCATGTGAGTGTACATGTTCATAATGTGTAGCCTTCAAGTGCCTCCAAACATTCTATTCAGTCCTTTATTGTAGTTCTTCGAGATCTTCTTTGCTTGGTACTCATTGGCCACATGATGACTCTACTCAACAATAGTCGAGCTATCAAATGACTATGCTTGATACTAGTCAAGCTAACTCCTTTAATTTTCTAGCTTTTCCTGGACTTTATCTTTTACATTCATCTTGAAGGTGAAACAGTCGTGAAATCATCAAAACTAATGACTTGAATTAGGGCACACAAGTTCTATGTATTTTTTAAAGGATACTAACCCCAAAGGGGATGCAACTACCATGATATTTATAGAATTTTAAGAATACATCAAGATATGACACAGGTTGCCAACATCAGAAGGATTCTCAATAGAGAAACTAAGAGAGAATAATTAGCAATGACATCTACTTTTATTATTAAAGAATACCAAATATAATTTATGTTTTTTTCTATTTGTATGATGACTTTCATAAGATATTTATTTGTTATGGTACTGCTAAAGTTTATACTACCACCCACTATTTGCTATTCCTAGAACATGTTTCCATCATGGTCCCACCATTAGAGCCTCATTTTGAGCTTCCAATGCTTTAATCCAATTTCAAAAGCTGATCATAGAATGGACACAATTGATCAAAATTCTAGGACCTAAGAGTCATCCGAATTACACTTGGGATATTATAAATAAATGGGATTTTAACTTACTTTTTATATATATAAACAAAATGGAAATTGATAAAGTAAAAAAGGAAGCCATCATAGAATGGACACAACTGATTAGAATTCTAGAAGGACTAAGAGTCATTTGAATAACATTTAAGATATTAGAGCATGTGCAAAAGGTTTCCAGAAAACACATCGCTCATTAAAGCACACATCCGGTACATGCACATAGCACATCATGTCAGTCTACTGCACATGTACTTGCAAAGCAAATCGACGTAAGTGCTACTAGCAAGGCACTCCAACAACATTAATTTCACATATACAAGCCTCCTAGGCGTCGAGTTACCTTCCACCAACCCATGATAATTGCTTTATATTGTCTTCTATTGGCCTAACAAAATATGTGAAAGGAAATCAGCTAATGCCTAAGTCCATATCCTAATCATCAAAGGTATAACAACAACTGCGATGTAATTCTAGTTATCAACAATAACAATGCATCAAGCATCACTTAACGTATTCTAGACAAAAGGTTTGTATCGTGTATTCCTTCATCTGCTTTCAAAGATGCGTGGATGGTCAATTTCAGTTTTTTTCTCCGTTTCATAATAAGTATGCTTAAAATTATGGCACAGGCATGAATAATCAACATACCTTACATGAATAACTTCAAAGAACATGTAAGATAATAACAAAATCCAAATAATGAACCATGTTCAGCTCTCACAACTCATACCCAACAACAAAAGTATAAACAAGAGCAAATATCTTATGGCCAAAAAAGGAGGGCCCTACATCCATAAAAGAAAATAAGAGCACTATAGTTAGAGCAAGTGATTAAGACGCAATTTCTGGAAACAAGAAAAAGCATAACTATGAAAACACTGCAACTCAATCTTTCCAAAAAAAACAACTTACAAAGGTGGCTGTAAGAGATATATTTTTTGTTTTCCGACTTAGCAAATGTATAAGCATCCTCCGTTAGCCGTTTCAAGAACATCTCCTACACCACCGGGGGAAAAATACATCAAAAATGGATACCGCATAAATCTACTTCGATAAGTTAAATTACAAGCACGTGATTTCCAGAAAACACACGAACTAGCATCAGAGAACAATTAAATGCAGAAACTATAACCAGGGAAGCAAATAAGAGATGAAGCTAAGATCTAGGGCATGATCATTCATAACCCTCATTTCTCCCAGTGTGTTCGTGGCTCAGTTTACTAGTACCCGATGATGTGGTGCTAAAGATGATTGGCAAAGAGAAGAAAGGGGAGCAGAAACACATACAGACGCTTTGTTGATTATAAATACGGCATCGGCAGTAGTGCGAATTTCTGCAGCAGCAGCAACACCGCACTCACCGCGGACAAGGCGCCACACGCGGCTCATGGGAAAGCTACAGAAAGCGCCATCAGAAGCCAAAGCTGTCGCCGGAGGAGATGAAGAGGAGGAACCACCGGAATCCAAACTCTTGCTGGACTTCTTCTTCTTGGTCGGCGTCTCAGCATCGTCCATTCCACCAGAACCCTCCGCCTCCTTCCTCTTCCTCTCCTTGGGCGACGATGCTGACTTCTTCATGGCAAGGACACTTGACAATGTGATCGAGCATGAGAATGCCTTGGTTTTAGGTTTTTTTTACAACTTTTTTTAGTTTTTTAGCATAAAAACTTTTAAAAAAATTTAAAAATTTTTTATTAAAATTTTACTTTTAAAAACAGTAAAAAGATTATTCCAAATAAATTCTTAATTATTTTCTCTGACATTTAAATAAACTAATTTAATTGCAAATATAAGAAAGGGAAATTTGAATGTATAACCATTGCATAATTGATTAAATATATCACCAATTTATCCTATTAGAAAAATATACCAAAAATTTATTTTAATATAATCAACTATGCTTTAAAGAAATAAAGTTAAATTCCTGGTGTAAAAAGGCTTGAGAATTTTCTAGCAAGAAGATGATCGACCATATATATTTGTTGCGTCCAGGAGTATTCGCGACGGTAGAGAAATACAAAGTTTATCGTCTTAGCGTTGTACGAAAATCCGGCACGCAAACAGATAAGAGAAAGGATCTAGCATTTATGAGACACCAAGATTTTTACGTGGAAAACCCCTGAAAAGGGGGAAAAACCACGGGGCCTAGCCCTGTTTAAATGAATCCACTAGTATTGCAGTCGATTACAAATGAGGCCCTTCCTTGGTGGAAGGTCTTAGCTTGATGTACATCTTATGGAGTACATTACATGATGTTGATACAAAGAATCACTATTGACATGTTCGTTTGGTAGGGAGGACAGTAGTCGGCGGGCGATGTAAGTAAGGAGGACCATAGTCGACATTTGGAGGCCTTAATGATGTCAGAACTCGGCGATCTTGGGTTCGTTGGATTCTTCTCGTCGAGCCGCTTGATTCGAGTATAAGCTCGTTAAAATCAGAGATCGTTTGGTAACTCAAATTGCGGTTCGAATCTTCCAACAGTGCCTTGGGTCCTTGATCCGGACTCATTTGGGCTCGGATTGGGTTGAACTTGGTGTCGTTGGGTTCGTATTTCCAAGACGCTCAGTTTGACTGTAGGCTCGCTGAAATCGAAGTTCTGGTGCTTCCGAATTTGATTCTTGAAGTTTCCAACCAGCTTTTTGCATCGAGATTCGTGCCCGATCAAGGTAATTTTCGATGCCGTATCAATATTCATAAATTTTTTTCTCATTTCTATGATTATCACTCAATAATAATAATGTTAAATATTTAGTAATTCATATTTGAAATTATAATTTACACTCTAAAACTTGAAAAAAAAATGATATGGAACAATAAATTACTTGCTACAAATATATTTGAACCAACTTCAAATCATGTTAAAATTTAGATTATTTGATCCCTCGTTTAGGGAGAAATTATTCTGTTACGAGTTCGGTCTCAGAACGTCGTCCAGAGATCAACCAAAATGTGTCATGTCAGCGGTACCGAGTGAAGGGGTGATGAGGCACATTCTAGTTGGTCTCCGGATAGAGTTCTGCGTCCGCACTGAATAATTAATCCAAATGAGGACGGTTCAATTAAGATTTGAATAGGTTTTGAAGCAAGGCTCGAATATAGTTGGATTAAGATTCAAACAATATTAAAAAATGGTTTAACATAATTAAAATATAGTTGGAATAAGGTTCAAACAATATTCAATCAAGGGTTAAAAATGGTTTGAACATGATTTGAATGATTCAAATATTATTAATAGGGTTCCCATTAATTAATAGGAATATATTAAAAGGAAGTTTTACTTGACTATAATAATGACTAAGATGTTAATATCCTTCAAGGTTGAAGCAAGGTAAGTCCCGAACTCATGACTTGCTTCTTTTATGAGCCTTTTCACTAGCTTCTATAAATTGTGAGTCTGTTGCATTGAATATTATTTCTTTTGTTATTTATTCGACAGGCGGCAATACATAACTTGTTGAAGCATCATAATAAGAGAAAAAAGTAGCAATGAATTTGCATATTTATGAAATAAAAGATAGAAGTATCACTGATAGTGACTGAAATTATTAATATAATATTGAAATATGAATTTTTTAATAATCCTAAACTTAGCAAGCAAAATTTAAATAAGTTTACTTATACAATTTCAAATGAAAGCTTCCACAATGTATATGAGCTGATTTACCATCCTATCAAAGTAGGAATCAAAGAAATTTGGCCATTCTTGATGGCTACAATTTCATTGGAAATTTTGGATTGGTTGCTTGCTCCTCTATGAGTATGAGCATAGTAGAAACAGCGAAAAAATAATAAGTGATGATGAATGCTAATGTCAGTTGGTGTCCAAAGGCAATCGATTAAGCTATGATGGTAGCTAATGTTGATTGACCTCAGACGATTGTGAGCAAAGAGATAGTCGTAAAGTGATAATGGATGTCAACATTGGAAGAACAGTTGGGTGATAGCAAATATCAATGTTGGTCTGCAGAAGGTGATGATAATCGACATATAGTAGCAAGGTGATGACAATCAGTTGACGACAATTGGGTGACAGCGAATAGACAATGGCAACCAAACGATCATAGTTGTTGGTGATGATTATTGACATTTATTAGCAGAAAATTTTAGATTTAGAATTCTTTTTGGGATTTATTATAATTTTTTTCATTAGCATTTATAAAATTATTATCAAAATCTTCAAACATTTCATATTGATTCTTTTAATCATATGCAACTATTTAGACGTTTAAGCACCTTAATGAATTAGCATCAATCAAATATGAGTGAAATTATTCTGTGCGGATATGGATGCCGTCCAGAAGCGAAACAGAGCGCGCCACATCAACCCTTTGCTGTGTACCGCGGCTGTGTACCCGCTGTGTACCAGGTGATGTAGCAAGCTCTGATTCACCTCCGAATGATCCGATGTCCATACAAAATAATTTTTCCAAATACGATGATTTATGGTGGAGATCCTATTATGATTAATTTATTAAAATAAATAAAGAAAAACGTAGTAGTAGACCAGTTCAGCTGCCCAAAAGGTGGACGGCCGATAAGCACTGGTTCAAGAATTCTAAGCCGACACGATCATACCATGCGCCTCTTGACCACTCCTTTCGGCTCCTTCTGCGACACCAACGCTGCCAAATCCATTGCTGCTCCTCGCAATAACAAATCCAGCAAAAACAGTATTTATCGCTATCAAGCCTGCGTCTCTGCTCCGTACTCGTCTTCCAACCCTGCTCGAGCTGCAACTTTTTCCAGGAACGCTCGTTTCTGCTCATACTTTCCCACTGTATTTTCAGGTGATGAACAGATAACCGAAAACCAGAGGCCGTATTTCCTCTACTCGGAAGTCTCGTTTCACTTTTGTCGTTTCGATTTCTGAATTTTGTGGCATGTATGTAAAATTCCCCTTTTTTTGCTCTTCCGTTTGCTGGTTGTTTGTCATGGTCTGTATTAGAAAATCCTCCGCTATCAATTCTTTTGACCCTGGGGTGTGTTTGACTAGAGGGCTGGTGTTTGGAATTACTTTGAGTGATATAAGTGAAGGGAATTAATCAAAGACGTCTGAGAAGCAGTTTCTTCTTGATTTCTTGATGGATTTTTCTCTTAGGGCTTTCAAGGCTTTGCTGGATTGAAGGAAATGCAAGAAAGGAAATGTGATAGAAATGACAATGAAAATGCTATAGGAATTGAGTTACAAGTTGAAACTTGTTTTGCCTAATTTGATTGATTGGGGAGAATTTAGTGATATTTTTTTCTTTCTTTTTTGGATGATGAAAATTAATTAAGATTTTCTTTTTTGGATGATGAAAATTAATTAAGATTTTCTTTTTTGAGAGGAGAGGACAGTGAATCACAATGATGACTTAATAAAAAATAAACTGGAGAGGAATTGAACCTGCTGAATTTGCTTGTGCTTGAATCGTCTAGCATATGGGTGGGAGATAGAACTAGAGAGAGGGATGGGCCAACGACATAACAATGTGCATCGAGGATGATTGGGTGAATGGGGCATCGATGTTCAAAGTTCTGTGAAGCACAAATGGATTGAAGAATGTTGGGTGTGAAGTGCTAACTATGAAGTTCTATTGGTCCGTCGGGCTAAGGGCTTGGGAGGTGCGATCGTAACATTGGGAGTTAGAAATTAGAGTTTATAAATTTAACTTTTTTTTTTAATATAAACCTTTTATTTTACAATACGATCAAAATCAAACAATGATAAATTAATCAATATTGGAGCAGGCCAGCAGGAAAATGATTTTGGGAATAGATCACAAGCTAGGGGATCGGTTCACGATTGAATTAGTCTGTTTGACTGATTAAGTCCAAATTTTAAAGGCATGATTAGATCCAATGTTATTTATAGAGTTACAATAGGAACTTACCATGGGTTTAGGTTGAGTTTAAGGAGGTTTAGAGAGAGAAAATAAACAAGAAATTATAGATCAAAGATTCTACTATTATATGAGAATTATAAAAGACCTTATTGACCCCTTAGAGAGAGCGAAATGGTACGTCAAATGAAGTTATAGGGATTTTAAAGATAAATGCTTTTGGAAAATCCCATGAAGTAAGATCTGATTAGAAAAAAAGCATAGAATGATATCATGTTATGCCCTAGATTTTATATGCGTACAAATGACCAATGATCTTTAATTTTTCAGGTGTATGCCAATGTTGACAATATATGATAGGCTATAGAAAACTAACTAGAAGTTTATGAATTTTCTTAGTGTTGTAGCTATTGTTGCAACTAATCTAGACTGCATGCTAGGTAGGATCTGATGGATGAGCCACGAGAGGGCGAGTACTCCAATCAAGTAGTCACAACAAGAACTTTGATTGAGTGTTGGCGAGAATCACTAATCGGTCGGTGAGTACCCTGGATGAGTTGTGGAGGTCTAGGAAGACTTGGCTTTGTTAAGGAGGTGATTTTTGAAGTCCCTTAGTCGAGTTCAATATATGAGTAGTGAGGTCTAAGTAGGACTTGTCAGTCTAATTGACTTGATAAATTTTCACTCCTATCGAGTAAGGATTGTAGGCAACTCAAGGCCTATGAGCGATTATTCATAATGACAAAGGGGAACTGATCTTGGCTGGATGCAAATAAATTGAACACATGGACATTATGCAGGTGAAGATTCTTACAGTCATGGATCTTTGAGGCTTGCTTGAGCTATGGATGTTTGATATGAGAGGTGTCATCATTGAGGGGGATAACATCAATGTAATTTTGATGGTTCCAACGCTCGATGGATCAAGCTAGATAGGGTAATCAACCCATGGAGGGTCCATATATATCCTTTATGACAATTTTCCAACATGTTCTTTTTTGCTATATCCCAAGTGAAAGTGTGGGCTCCGAAAATTTGGCCCCGGCCCTCACCCGACTTGCTTTTTCTTTTGTTCGGGGCAGTTTTAACGGATTAAGTTCCGGGGTAAATTTTGGAAGGCAGATGAGTTTGTAGATAAGACACTACCCAAAGATTTCGCCCTCATTTTGCAAGGACTTTATGATCTGAGTTCTGGTTTCTTATAGGCGTAAGCCCCTATAGTTAATTACACCTCACGGTAATGAGAGAGAACTTTCAATTAAGGCTAGTCGTCGATCAAATACGTTATATCTGTAGATACTTATTATCAAACGTATAATACTATAGTAGCAGCATGGGCTTGGAAATTTGGAATTTGAAGGGTTTGGATGTTGGAGGTTCAAGGTTTGATATTTAAAATAAAAAATTTCACCATCTTGCACTTAAAGCGGATGGTGGGGAAATAGATGATGGACCCGATTAAGATCCCATGATTCTGTCATATCGGGCCATCGTTGTCCCTGGTCTACTTAGTCAGAGGAGGTAGTTGACCCAACCTGACAGAAGGATCCTTGTCAGCTGCCATGGGTTGCTTCATTCAAGGGGACCTTGTAGACCTGGGGTGGATATTTGCCTAAGGGGATAAATTTAAATCCACCTTAGCTAATAAAGGGCTTTATACCCTATCTATTATATCCTATTGATTCATATCTCAAGGATTTGATTTCACTAAGGAGCGTATTGACTCTGTCCATAACTGGTATTTCGTGGTGTCATTTGGTGACAAAATCATTTGGTTCAGAGGGCCCCAAGTCATAACCATTTATCCTGCGGTGCCATTTGACGGCAAAACCGTAGGTTATAGGACACGTACCACATCCTTATTGGTAAAATATTATTTGAGAATGAATCCTATTGATATTTGAATTCACTTACTAACCCGTGCAGCATCCCTAGACGTCACATGTGTACTCATAACATGCTCATCGGGGCCAATTTGGATTTTGTGATTGCACTTACCCTTTTTTGTACCTATATGTATACAAAGTACGGTGCATGCACGGGGGGTATTCTTGGAGTATTCAATTGGTTTTCTATGATGACTTGTAGAAGTTTGCGCTTGTTGTAGTACTTTAATATTTGTGTGTAGAAAGTATCTTGGATGCACGACTATTGTTCATCAAGAAACTTGCAAGCCTCAATAATCTTATCCAACTCGATGTTCAGAACCTGAACGAACTGAGATTCACTCACTCCATAATGATCTGATCTGGATTTCTCTTCCCAAAACTCATATAGAAATTTGTAGGCAACACCCGATGCCTTGTATTTCGAAGTTGATGGCCACTGTCTTGAACTAACAATCGCGGCAATCAAAGATACTTCGAACCATCTAATATAGTTGTGGGATGTACCCATTCCTAAAATAATTGTTGCAGTTTTTGAGATGACTTGAATGGCATTATATTTTTCATCTGTAATTATGAGTTTAGGTCACTAGATTACACTAATCTTTGACAATACATTTGTCAAATATTGATCATTAGCTCCAGTGGGCATGATGCAGTGTATACTGACATCTACTTGAATGCATCTAGATGTATCACGTTGTTACTTCCAATGCATTTTGAATCCCTTTGGCTGCAACTGGCATGCTGAATGTGGATCTTCTAGTGCCACTCGTAGGCATTCGTATTTGGTGTAATTATGTTGCATTTTGTTCGTAGACAGTAGATTGGATGCATAGGGGGCCTTCCACGGTAGATTGTGGGTACTTGCATTTGCTGTGCATTGCCCACCCTCACTTGCTATGGATCTGCACATTCATCCTTTTCACTTAGACGAATTTCTCATTCATTCCTCCTATTTGGAATGAATTTCAATTGTTCTACAATATAGTTAAGGATCCCCAATTCTTTCACCAATAATATTGTGAATCTCGAGAATAAAGTTACTCGCGGCAGAAGACAATTGGTGTAGTATAATTCCACCTCAGCTCTCCGTCATGAGTTGTGGTCACTCATAGGTGACTTGTTGCACTTATTATAAACTCTCTTATGTTATTAATAGATCACTGCATTGTAGATTCCTTGCATCAAGAGTATGGATGATATCTTTTCCACATCTTTCTTGCATTGGTTTGCAGGGTGCTACATTCATTGTATATGAATTGTTGTTGTTCATGGGGATCTACCATTATGTCTAGTGTGTACCTCTTGCACTTAATTAGGAGTTGCTATCTCACCACTCATAACTTCATTTTAAGCATGATATCGAGCTTCTTCATGCTTGGTTCCAACTCCACATTGTCATGAGATTGGTTCTATATGGTTTGTTCATTCGAGTTCAAATCTCTTATGATTCATTCAAATTCTTTGTGCCATAGTTTGACTTGAATTCTTATGGATTATTCAATTCAAACTGAGCATAATTCATTATCAAAACCCACTTGATATTGCATGGTTCAAGTTCAAAATCTTCAAGTTCCCATGCACTTGGCTCAAGTCTTGCTAATTCATTTAAATTTGAGTTAGGTTTATGCTCAATTCAAGTTTGAATTAATGTTTAACTTTGTCTCACTTGAGTTCAAAATCTAGTTCAAATTTGAGTCCAAGTATAGTTCAGGCTCGAAGTGAGCCTCTTCCGTTCGTTTGAGTCCCCTGTGGTCCAACTCAAGTGTTTGCTTGAGTTCAAATATTCAAGCCATGCTTAATATGCAAATCAAATCCAACTTGAGTTCAAGTTCAAGTGTAGTTTTTTTTTACAGTTTATTTAAGTTTGATTTCTCTTGCATTTAGTTCATTTGAACTTGAGCTCCCTTGCATATGATTCAATCAAGTTCAAATTATGTTCCAAGGTTCACAAGTTCGAGTCCAAGTTCTTGTCCTTTTGAGTTTAATCAAGTCCAAGTATGATCTCGTATTCACCCGAAATTTTGGTAGCTTCCCGGCATCTCCCCCGTTTAGGAGAAACTTGGCCTTCCCACCACGCACAATAAAGACGTGTATGGTAGGTGTCCTTAGACACCACGGTTGTGATCTTTATTCCCACAATGCGCAATAAATGCATGTATGGGGTCTTCGAGGGTACCTGTTTGAAAATACAGTTTGCTTTCCCCCCGCTCGGAGGTACTTATAAATAACCCCGTCTCGTCGTAGGTGTCGCACCCGGGTCCCGTCCCACCACTCGCAATAAAGGTGTGTATAGGCTGTTTTTCGGTGCGCCACGAGCG
>NW_021319014.1:240845-242937 GCF_001605985.2 Dendrobium catenatum | reverse complement strand
TTTTAAAAACTCTCTGTTTTATGTGACTTGGCCGAAGAAGCGCATGAAGGGGAGAAGGCTACCTTCACGGCGAGAGAGCTCCTGGCGTAACTTCCTACCCAACAGGAAAGGAAGTCGTGGAAGGAGCGAACTCGGACAACCAAAAAGGGTTGAGGAGGCACGCGAAGGAAGAAAGTTACCTTTGCAAGCGAGCAAGCTCCCTTCGTGGCTTCCGATTCAAAATGCCCTAACTTCCGATCCTACGGGAAGGGAAGTCGTCGAGGGTGCGGAGTCGAACAGCTACCCAGGAGCCGAAGGAACAAACAGAAGGGAGAAAGTAACCTTCACTGCTATCGAACTCCCGTTCTTGCTTCCGCTCAAAATGCCGTAACTTCCGACTATGCAGGAAGAAGCATCGTCGGAGGAGCAACAGAAGACCTGAGAGAGCACACGATGGAAAAGGAAAAAAAAAAATCCGAAGGCATCATCCCTTTCGGCTATTTAATGACGAGCAAAGACGTGCGTGGGTCGTGTGGGATGCAACATCGTCGTATGAAGAGCGGCGCTGAATCATGCGTAGGTGTTGATTTCGCAAGATTTACGCGATTTCGAGATCATGTGAAATAGCATCGACGTGAGAGCATATACACGCCCTCTATTCTTTTTTTGTTTTCTCTGTTTGGATACAGTTACAGGTCAACAGAAAGCAACACTTGGATTTTTGTTCTAATCTTGCTTTGAACTGTACTTTTATATGGAAAGATATAGGTGCTTTAATTCTTTCCTCTTCTTTTTGAATTTTGTTGAGGTATGAGAGTGACAGAGTTCACATACTTAATTGTGCACTTTTGTTATTTGGTTCTTTTGTTAACAAAATGCAAAATGCAGCTTTCAAGGTGACTTGATCAACCGGACCAAAGAGAATATGGTTTTCATTCACCTGTCTTTGGTAAATTCAATTGCCCATTAATCATAAGGGATCCAAACACCCAATATGAAATTGTAAAGTAAAATGCATTTGCATTCTCCCAATTCATTTATACCAAATATAACATTGGAGAATGAGTTTTTTTAATCTTCTTTTAGAGCCACAATACTGTGTTGGTTTATGAAAGTTTTTTCAATGACGCTAAAGCCTTTCATAGCAACCTTTGTCATGCCAACTTGCATATATAACAAACTAAATCAAGTTATAATCATATATAAGTTGAGTTGTTCATAACCATCTTCCGTCTTGGAAATCCTCTTTGTTCTTAGTAAGAACTAATAATCCAAGTAGTCCAATGACTTATACAACATTTGTCTTGCACTGAAACTCTTGTTTGATATCTACGTATTCTCCAAATATATCATGGGATGCTACCTAGACCATCTAACATGTGATCCGAAGTAGTAGATCGACATCATTCATAATGGACAATGGGTGCTTCTATGTAGCAACAAGAGAGTCCAAGCTGTAGTTGGTATTTATGAGGAAACAAGAAATGAGATAGTTGTAGTTGATATAACCACAGAATGTGTGGATATGAGCTCTTTTCTAGGAGTTATGGATGAAATTAATCTTCGCATAACCATGGAAACATTTTGCTATGTTAATCCAGTTTGATGGTCAACGTGACAATTGCAATTGTTGCATAAAATTTATTATACCTCAATTTAAGAAAAAAAGAAAAAATAATATAAAAAGAGAAAAAGAGGGAGACCAAGTCAAAAATTTTTTAAACCTCTTATTATTATTCACGAGATTCTCGATCACATCCTAAACTTTCTTTTAAAATCAAGGAAGATACTAGGAACCATCTTAATTCAATTAAAACCCTCCTTCCAACTCCTAACATTAGGAGAGCCTAGCTACTTAAGCTCAATCCTAAGTCTAGCCTATTGATATATAATATTAATAGTATTAAATATTATGGCACGTTAGATATATTATACACAGTAGATAATTTAGGTGGACTATTATAATGTGTGTGTGTGTGTGTGTGTATATATATATATATATATATAATTTTGCAAATTATATAATACCTCACGAGGATTCATTAATTTAACACCAAATAGTTGGGATAAGGATCTTGATGATGATGGTAACTATATAATTTTAAGAAAGCTT
>NW_021319014.1:205141-240745 GCF_001605985.2 Dendrobium catenatum | reverse complement strand
AATATACTCACAAAATAGTAGCACTTTATTGAATATAATTCAGTAAATACCTTATTAAATAAATCTTGCGTTTATTACTTTATATGCATGTGCATGTGGATTGTCACTTTCCTGCTAGACAACTAAACTTTTTATAATGGCTTCCCACTTCGCAAGTAGGATTACACGTCTCATGTGGAGCAATTCAAAGGGGCTGAGTTAAAATTCTCTGCATCCGAGTAAAGTATTGCCTGCATTTACTTTCGAATATGCCTGTATTGTTGCTTCTTTGATGGGTCTTCGGGTCATGGTAAGCTAGTTATTCTTTGCTTTCAATGGCCAATATCTTTTCTGCTCTGCTGCACATTTGTAATAAGTCAATGAGGCTAGGATCTCCACAAAATATTTTTGTTAAGAGAAGTCTTTTCACTGACTTTGTTTCTCACTCATGTACCTCAATATCACTACATTTTGCTTTGCTTTTGGAATGTGAAAGGCAAACTCCTACCTACTACTCTAATGCTTTTGGAATGTGAAAGGAATGCTAATTGTTTTTGGTCATAAAATGTAGTCTATGTAGTTAACTTTTTTATGCCTATAAAGTCCATTTGGCTTGTTTGAGAACATATCAAGAAGTTTTCTAATTTTATATTGCGGGTATGATTTAATAAATTCTTGTTTCTGCCTTGCATACCGATTATTTATATCATTTTGATAAACTTTAGCCAGACAGACGCTGTAAACATTTACTGTTTTTCTAGTGGGAAAGTGGTTATCTATTTGAATGTTGTAAAGTTTTGTAGCTTCATCACCAGAGTGCTATCAAACATCTAGCTAATGCTTTTATAGTTGTTTCATCTTCTTTTTCATCTACAGATATGGATGGAAGTCCTAGTTCTTCTTTGTTACCATTACAACGCTGTAAAATATTACACCTGGTTTGTGTTATTTTATACGGCATACAGTTTCACAATTTAATCTCATAGGTTTAATTGATTCTTCTCTCATAAAAAATGTACCAGGTTAGACACGCTCAAGGGATACACAATGTAGAAGGTGAGAAGAACCATAATGCATACTTGTCTCCTGAACTCTTTGATGCCCATCTTACCCCACTAGGGTGGGACCAAGTATGTATTCATTGTCCTCCTAAATTTATGTCTTGATATGGATGAGGAGTCATGATAAAGCTAACATTACGGAATGAGGAAAATCTCTTTGATCTATAACAAGCAACAAAGAAATCACTCGTTTGAACAGTAGAGTTTTTACGTGAGACTTGGCATTCTACGCAAAGTTTTATGGGTAGATGGTTGGTGTGAGTTGAAGCCTATGATTGACATGATACTAGGCATGCTTAATTTTTTTAAAATGTTAGTGTATGAATTGATTTATTTTGAAGTTTTCTTGTTTTCTTGCTTTTTGCAAATTGTCTATAAGGCATTTCAGTTTTGTTTTGTTTTGCAAGGTTTCTTATTTTACAACTGTCTAGGAATAGAGGCTCCCTGCCTCTCTCTTTCTTTCTCTGTCAAATGCTTGCGTGATTTGAATTGGTGTGTATGTGGTTGATGTTATTCTATGCTAAATCAAAACTAATTTTCAAATTTATAGATATAGTTAATTTGTATGATAACTTGCATTTACGATTTGGTTGATGCATGTGCACTAAAAAATATGAATTGAACAATTTAATTATGGTTTTGACACATCATCACATTCCATCATTTAGATTTTATGCAAATTGTTAAGATTTCCATATCTAAACTGGTTACTTTATATTTAGGGGTGTATTATTTCATCTAATCAAACAAGTTTAGTCCATTGCACTTATTGCATTTAATAATAATGATACAAAAGGAAATCAACTGCATATACATCAGAGTTTAAGATTTTTTGCTGAGGTATGTTTTAAGTGCTGTCAAACTGATAATTATGCTAATTAGTGTCCCATTAGGAACTTCTATATAATTGTGGATGAGGACGATAATGAACCATTAATTCTAGTGATCTCCATGAGTTTAATGAGGAGAGGAGTGATTTTGTAGATGTTTAGTTGAGAATGCTTTAAATGTCATATGTTGCATCATAGCTATTTCTTAGATTAAATTTGATTGAATGTGAATTGCAATTTTTCAAAATTATTTCAAACAAGAGGAAAAGCTTCACAAATACAGAATTGATAATGGAAGTTGCATAAATTTCATATCTAAATCTATTATAGTTTGCATTAATTTAAAACATGAGTCGCATTCACAATCTTTTTAAGTAGCAGGAGTGCTAGAGGTGTCAAAATGGGTTAATGGGTCGGGCTCAGGCCCGACTCAAAATTGACCTGAAAAATTCAGTTAATCCTAACCTGACCCGTTGGATAAATGGGTCAAAATAATAGGCCTGAACCCCACTCGCTAGCAAGTTGTATAACCAAAACTGACTTGATAACCCATTTTAATTAAATTTTTTTATAACTTGTCAACTATAGAGCTTAGATAAATTGATAAAAAATAAATAGATTATGCCAACAAACAAAATAATTTAAGGAAAAAATAAAATGGGTCACTTTCGGGTTAAAATCAAATTTGTGGGTTAACCCAAACCTAACCTGTTTAATATATGGGTTGGAATTTCGTGCTGAAACCTAACTCGTTTATTAAATGGGTCAACCTGAGTCCTGGTCGGGTTGACAGGTCGGGTCATTTTTTGCATCCCTAATAAGTGCATAAAACTGTTATTTCTATATCTTAGATATGCTTCGTTCCTATTTTGTTAGGTACTTATATTGATTAAATCTAATGTGATGTGCTATCCATGGTTATTTCTCATGTTATATAAGGTGGACCTTAGCTTTATGATTTAGATGTTACTCAAATTGGAAGGTCTAATAAATCTGCTTTTAAGTTTAATGGGGGGAATGATAGTTTTGAAACCTACAAAATCTAAAAGTAAGCCCAAGTCTCTTAATGAGGTGAAGAGGTTTTTGCATATTCTAAGTAAACATCGTTTAAAAAAGTGAGCAGACATGTGGGTGTGATCTATATTTAGTGGCTGTTGAATTGAATAATGTAGTGTTTGAGATTGTGATTTCGCTTAATAATGCTAATCAAGTGTTAATTGTTTTTTAAATACTTTTCTAATGGACCTCATAATGAATTAATGTCACTATGGCATATACACTATGCTATTGGTTTGTTTTTTGGATCATCATTTGGCTAACCTACTGAATTATAGGATGAATTCATTCAAATATGTTGTGCTTAAGATACATTGATGAATTACTTAAGAAAAAGAAAAAGAAAAAGAAAAAAGAGAAAGCATGAGTTCCTTATATTGTCCTGCTTTGCCTATATATAAGAAAGATGAAAGTTGGCATATGCGTGGATAGTATATCCATCACAAAATCAACATTAAATATATATCTTTTATTCCTCATTTTTTTTTGGGACATTTAGGCCATTTAAGGCAAACTCACACACACAACGCATACACAAAGACTCGAACCCAAGACCTCTTAGTTGAAAGCCTAAGCTCTCAACCAACAGGCTAAGGTGAGCTGTGTTTTATTCCTCATTTAGATAACGAGTTGTATATGCTAAATGACATTGCATTGTGATTTTTTATAAGATTAATTTGAAAAGTTCCTATCATAATTTTAGAATGAGGAATGTGATGAATGAACATTGCTTTCAAGATCAAGATTATATGAGAGTCGTAGGTCATGCATTTTAGATTAACTAATGCAACTAGTACTATTATGAGGATAACGAGTCATGTCTTGCAACATTCGTTTTTTTTTTGTGGAAAATTTCGTTCTCACTTTGATGATTTTTAAATTTGTAACAAGACATGAGGTGATTTTTTTATGCTACTTTGGAGAGTATTTGAGTTTTTCCAAGTTAAGAAGTTATATATAATCCTACAAAATGCTATTTTGGATTCCATCTACGATCTTTGTAAGATTTGTTGGTCATGGTGATGTATTATTTATTGGCTTTGATAAAGTTAAAATGATTGATGATTGGGCAAATCCTTTTAAATTTTACATGATATTCTTAAATTTTGTGGTTTAGTTGATTTTTTTATGGACTACTCATTTAAGGGTTTAATTTTTAGATGACTTTAATTATTAATTATCCAAAGAAAAGGAAATTTAGATGGACTAAATATTCTAATTGTGTTTTTGAAAATTTTATGTGCATAAATGTGAAAGTTAATCGTGCAAAGAGTCTCTTTTATTAATTGGGTGTAGTGGCTCTACGGTCTATTTTTTGATCGGATGAGATATATAAGTTGTGCACATGTTTTGGCATTTGTAGCTAAATTTGCATCTTAAACTATAACAATATTATACTGTTTTTCCAGCTTAACTAATAAATTGATTTACAGTTGATATCATTCTTTTCTAATGAAAGCTGCATGCTCTTTAATTTCCAATATGTGCACGGTATGTATAAATTCTTTTTGGTAATGAACCCTTGCTTAGGTTGTTGATTAATGCACTCATATTTCCACATGATGTTTATATTGGAATTTGCATGGTATGCGAACTTTTTATAAAATTGTTTTTGGGAAAACTCTGAAATTCTGTAATGCTTTACTTCATCAGGTTGACAATTTTCCTTGTTTAGGTTGTTGATTAGCACAGTCAAATTCCTACTTGTAAATAATGATATATTGCGAACATTGGTGTTTATAAATTATTTTTTTGGAACTCATCAGGTTGATAATTTGCGTAGGCATGTCATTGCATGTGGACTTTCTAAGAAGATTGATCTGGTTATCACTTCCCCTTTGTTGAGGTACAATGTTCGCTGTGGTGTACAAATTAACTTCTCTCATTCCTTTTTTGCTGTGCTCCTATTTTGTTTCTGTAATTCACTAGTAGGAACATATGCAAAACCATGCTGTTAAAGTTGATAAATTTCAATAGGGATTATTACCAAAACTTAATTCTGATTTCAAAATTTCAAGCCATTTCTCTGTTGCATTATTCATTTATTTACTATTGCCCCTTAGAAGATAAAGATTGGTGGAGGACTATGTGGTTCGAAAATTTTAGAGTGGCTAAGCGCGGCTTTATTTATTCCAGTTCTTTAGATTTTTTGTTCATAATTATTATGCTGTATTTCATGGTATTGGCGGTTTTTCTGATAGCAGAAACCTGTTCAGATGAATGAGGTAGAATTAGCTTCTAAATTACTCATATTAAGCAATGGTGTTAGCCATATGGAAGTAGCATTTTTATTAATTAGAATTCCAGAAAGAAGAATATCTGTGTTCTAGTGTGTTTTCATGAACCAGTTAATATCAATGGATGCATCTTAATTGCTAACTATGCTACTTGTGACTCTCTTATTCTGCAATTGTTACAGAACCATGCAAACTGCAGTTGGAGTCTTTGGAGGTGAAGCTTTTGTGGATGGAGTGAAAGGGAAACCCTTAATGGTTGAAAATGCAGGCAATAGTGGTCGTCGAGCTATTTCAAGTTTGGATGGTCTGCCTTTTATAGCTGTTGAGGCATGCAGGGAACATTTGGTATGCCTTCATATTTAATGAAATTTTCTTCACCCTTTCTATTCAACGCTCTTTAAATTCATAACTTTGCATAGATGTGATTTGTAGTATCATAAATTTCTTTTATTTTTATCCTTAGCTAACTTTCTAGTAAAATATCTTTATGCATTTACTTGTGCATGTCAAAGTGTCCAGCTTCATGTCTTCACTTTGATGTCCTTTGATTACTATAAGAAGGGATCTTCATTTTTTCTTTTATTTTTTTGATCTACTATCCAGGTTTATTTTCTTTGTTTTGGCTTAAGTATTTATTATTTTGAAAATTGAACATAATTGAATTAGCTGGCCTTATAGCAGTTTAACTGGTTTTGAACTGAGGAATTGTGTGTGTGTTGGGTGGGTGTGGGGCGGTGGTGGGTTGCTGGTGAGAGAGAGAGATATGAGAGTGAGAACTTTGGGTAATAGATAGTTTTTTTAAAGCATTCAAGTCATGATGCAAGACCATCTCAGCCATTGGTTCTTCGTACTTCATCAAGATCATTATGCATGCATAGTTTTTAAAATGTTTTATGTAAATTAGTGCCTTAGGATGTTATGAAGAATTGAAGATTAATGAATCAAAGCATGGTGGACTGTAATCTACTCCCCTCTTTGGCCTTTGGGATATGCTCTCTCTCTCTCTCTCTCTTTCTCCACCCGCGTGCCTAGGGTTGTGTATATTTCTTCCACACGTTTTCTTCACCTTGGATTGTGTTTTCATTATAGTCACATTCTATCAAAGTAAGATCTCAATTCAAGGACTTCATGCATTTGATACCAGAGTTCTCTGTTCAAGGACTTGCCGCTTACCCAGTTTGTTTTTAGAATTACCAGCATAGATACCCATCAGGCCATCACTAAAAGTTTTGAATGTGGATTGTGTCAAGTCCACATCCATCTCAAAGCTTGATGGTGTACTACAGATTGTTGAATCAATAAATGCATTACGAGCATCATCAGTTTCACTTACATGTCCATCATCATCACTAAGTGTTGTTGCCTCATTGTTGGACGCTGGTTGGATCACATCTAGACCAAGACACTTTCAAACTTCACTAAAGAAGACTTTGCAGTCTTTTCCTTACAGTTGGATCACATCTAGCTGGGTGCAATCATACCAGCACTAGTGCATCGGATCCCATCAGAACTCCGCAGTTAAGCTTGCTTGGGCAAGAGTATTACTAGGATGGGTGACCTCCTGGGAAGTCCTCGTGTTGCACCCCTTTAACGAAAAAGGATTCATGTAGCCAACCCCACATAATGGGACAAAGGCTTGATGTTCTTCTTGTTGTTGTTGTAGTCCAATTAGCCTTGTCGAAGTCATTTGAACTCTCATGATTAGAACATGCGTATTCTTCAGTATGGGTTACTTCAGGAATCAGAAAATAGTCTATGGCTTCTAGGTGCATCTTCTCTGTTCCAGCAATTGAGCTAGCAACACAAGTTTATTGCAGCTAAGGGTCTCGGCATATGCCAGCTAGCATATCAGCAGCTACAGATTTTTTCTCATTTCCTGAAATTTCAAAGCTTGAAAGGAAGCATCATTAGCTTCACAGCCATGTCCCAACCACAAAATACGGCTTCATGTTGACACCAAACCAAATAACTAAGCTCTGCCTTTTTCCTGTACAGCTGTTGGCAAATGCCCCTTTGAAGAATCTGAAACAACCATCTAATATTCCCTCTCTTCAGTAATTATTACCGACATATCTCCTTTCCAACTGTAAGCCACTTTTATGAATTCTGTTCTTCCCCTTTCAGTCAATATTCTGTTCTCATTATATGTTTTTATGAAATGCATCAAGGATCAGCTTTAAGCCTATATCCTTTTGCTTTAGCCATGAATGTTCTTACTAGACATTTGTAAGATTTAATTGTTATCAAAATAGGTATCTTAATTCACATTATTCATATTATCATCATGATACTTATAATTGTTACCTTTAAGAGCATTGGGTGGACAAACCATATGCTTTATATAATCAAAAGAGCATGATTACGAGGGTGGTTATTCTAGTTAAAAGGCATGAATATACTAGAATTAGATTGGGTCAAATCCCGACGACTATGCATACTCGTCACCGATATGATACTTATTCTAGGCCAAATCAACTCTATCGATCTCCTACTAGATCTTCTCAAGTCACCCATCAACTCACTTCTTTCGATAGACTTGATGCTATCATGTACAAACACAAGTGTTACTTATCAAACCATCATCATTCTTTTTTCTGCCTCTGTGTACCAATGCTAGTGGGGATGCTGATTAGTTTTTAGCGATTAAACCTGAGTGTGATGATATACTTGAGCTTGAGCCTAATTTTCTGCCTTATGTTGAGACTAAAGTTTTCATTTTTAGCAGAGTTTACAATCCTCTTTCTTGGCCTCTCATCACCGAAAGTGTTCCCTGCGGACCCAGCACCAATTGGATGGGGGATATTTGTATTCTTACGACTTAAAAAAAAAAATGAAGATTATTAGTACATTAAGCATTATCTAATGATAACTTGTTTCTTAAGGACTCAGTTTCTAGGTTTTAAGGTGAATCTAGAGCCAAAGACGGACTTTGCCTGATAGCTGAGCTGATGACACCATGTGCTGAAATTCTTATATCCGTTCACATCTTCGCAGTTTCCCATTGCAATTATTATCCAAGATGTATATGTTCTTGTTCCACCTCCACTACTGCCACCACCATGACCATCTCATTTCAACTCTTCGGATAAGAGTATTTTTCAACCTAGGTGAATTGATGTAGGATTGTCATAGTTATCATTTTCTTTCTATAGAAACCATCTTCTTGTGTCCATAGTTTTTAGACATGTTTGAAATAAGTTTCATGCTTTAAAAACATAATAAGGATATATCATATTTTTTTATGTTTTAATTACACATTTTTAGTATTTATTGATGATCATCTTCTGTTTGAAGTTGCCATAAGATTTTATGCAGCAATTAAAGACTAGTGAATCAAAGTACGAAGGTTTGAAGTCTACTATCCTCTTCCTCATTGAGATGTGTTCCCCCAACCCCCACCTCGGGTTATGTACCCTTTCATTCTCTCTCGTATCCTCCTTAAGTTGTGCTCCCATTCTTCAAATTGAAAACCATCATTAGAATCATTGCACTGCATTCCTTTTTGTATAGGTTCATCTCATATTTTCTTATGATGTTAGAAAATGTTTTGATAGAGTTATATATATTTCATACAAGTGAAAAATGCAATGCTTAATATTCCATTTTTCATGGTTATCTGTGATGGATGAAGGATTTATTCTCTTTGCACTAACTTTTGTGTACTTGATTTCTGCAGGGTGTTCACCCATGTGATAGGAGGAGAACCATAAGGGAATATCAGACACTTTTCCCTGCAGTTGATTTTTCACTGGTAATTGCTATATTCTCTGGATTACATGTGGTAAGGTTTGTGATAATTGTTTATAACCGTGAGATTATCCTCAGATCGAAAGTAATGAAGATACCTTATGGGAACCTAATGTGAGAGAGCCAAATGAAGAGGTTGCAATTAGGGGAATGAAATTCATTAACTGGTAAATTCTTTTCTTAAATTTTAGATTTTAGTAACTTATACTAATCCATGAGCTTTTCCATAAACCAAAAAAAGTATATATTGCTATTGCTTAAACAAATCAACATACATAACATGGCAATTGGCATAAAATATCTTAATTTTTTCTTATACTTGACTGTTAGCTCAGATATGTTTTGCTTATTTAGTTTGATTCAAGTCAACTATAGTCTGAAATAAACTCTTAATTCATATTGCTAATTAACCCCAAGACACCCTTCTCTAATCATTTTAAGATGTTATTATGATATGTGTTGCGGGTGTTTTTTTTAATGCAACTAATATTACGCTTATAGTATGATCAAAATAATTAAAAAAAGAACTAAGAACTTAGAATCATATAAAATCAGTGGGCAATTATAATTTGATTTTTGCAAATTGAATTTCAATTGTTCAAAAAGTTGAAAAAAAAATCAAGAACACTAATAAGCCAATATCAAATAAGAATACATAACAAAAATATCAAAATAGGAAAATCATGCCTTATGCTGATACAAAGAGATGTCTTCCCCTAGAATTAGGTAGCCACACTTGTACCACCTTAAAGGAACACACATCTAATTTGCATATACTATTAAAACTAGAAAGAAAATATTTATTCAAGAAATATTCATAAATGATATGCCTTTGAATATCCATTTATAACATATTCATCCCCGCAGGCTAATATATAGGTTTGTATAGGATCAGCTTAATCTTTATTCAAATTAAAATTCTAATTGATGAAATTAATTCCAACCAAATTTAAAACTTCATGACTCTTATCCAAAATTAGCCGGATGGACTGGAAAACCATAGGAAAAATATGTAGATCCAAGCTGTAAAACTCGCTGGCACACTTTATCCTCCAGGAGCTTTTATGGATTCCAATAGGCCGTGGAAACAGTTCCGCATCGACGGTAACACTATAGTCTCACCTCAGCGGTCGCGCTACATTCTGCATTAACATTAATGATACACTTGCATGATATGGTCAGTGGATCTTGCTACAAAAAAGCCATGCAAATTGTTTTTTTAAGTTTTCAGAGAGCTTTAAGTGAAGGGCTAGGGTCCTGATCAAGTTGTTAATTAGTTTTTCCTACTACTTTTTTTTTTCCATCAAGTCCTATAATTTTAAGCAATTAAAAAATGCCTGAAGCTTGATATAACGTTGGCTGAGTTTACATTACCTAACATTTGACCAAATTTAACAAACGTTCTTTTGACAGAAATCCAAAGCTATCTCAGTTCTTGAATTTATATATCATTGACATGCTAAAGCATTGTAGAGTTGGATTATTTTTAAATATGCAAAAAAGGAAATACTTGGCTCCTACGAATGCACAGGCCCGCTAATCCTTGTGTTTTTTGAGCAGTTAAAGGCTGATATTACAAACTTTGTTAAAAGATTTTTCTTCTTGAACTATTAGTAGCATCAGGATGTCTGATGTGTGCCTCATTTTTTTTTTCAAGGTTATTAACAAGAAGAGAGACAGAAATAGCAGTCATTACACATAGTGGATTTTTGTTCCATACACTGAATAAATTTGGTAAAGATTTCCATCCACTAATCAAAGATGAAATCTGCAAACAGTAAGTTGGAAGAATCCTTTATTTTTTATTTCCTTGTAAATTATACCAAAGTTTATTGTCTTAATACTCTAGTGTGGACTTTCTGTTTTCAAATAGAAAATTGACTTATTAGTAATATGCACAAAAAGATCTATTTGAAGCTAACTGTCAAAACTGCTAGATCAATGATAAGCATCATGAAAATGCCAAGTTGGAATAGAAAACCTTGTAACATGCACGTTGCTAGTTACCGTTTCATCAGCTTATAATAGACACTAATCGCATGATCTTTGACAAGAAAGTTTATAACCAGAAATTCTAGACTTTATTCAAAGGCATTCATATGCGTTTAGATTTCTTTCATTGTTTCAAGGATACCGTTTCATCACTGTCTGTTAACTCATTTATAGTTGAAATGTAAGCTTGGATTTTATTTCATTTCAAATTGTAAGAGCGTTTAGTTATTTATATACTTACTGGCAATGCATGCAAAGGTTTCACTAGTGGCTTTATTTGCATACTTCCTCTGACTTATACTTCATCAAGATGTAGCAACTAGATTTCAGTCGTCCTTGCAAGCCCTCCTTTGCCATTTATGACGTTTTAAGGAAATGAAGAAAGAATAAACGCAGCCGTTTGCATTGTTTATCACACAAGGATCTTAGTGGAAGATACCGGGTTAAATTAGGTAGCATGGTTCATTTCTCTAGTCTTTGTCTGCTGCTTCTCATCATGATTAGTCATGATTGAAATGAATAAGAATTGGATATATGAAATCATAAAAAGTGTTTTGAAATTTCAGTGATAGGAGTTAATAAGCTAGGTGGATTAGATTGAATAGGAGCTTTAAATAAGCCGTTGTTCCACTGTAAACTCTATATGGAAAAAGGCAAAAGTGTGGGAAAAGTGACAGAAGTGTATCATCTTCACAGCAGCTGTAGAAGATCCTTTATCATTGTCCAAAATGGTAAAAAAATTTATTGTTTTGGTGGATTAAATGTCAAAAGTTGAGGTAGATATTGTGGATATTGTGCGTGTAGGATGTCCTTTGTTATTAATATATGAATTTAATTCAATTAACTTATTGCACATGGTTGATAATCAATGTTAGTAAAGAACCATTGAACATATAAACCATCAAAGGGAGATAACTTGATGAAAACATGGGATGGAAGAACAAGAGTTAAATTAAATTGCTCGTACAGATATAATTCCTATTGACTGAAAATATTCAAATCGGCAATGAATTTATTATGGAGTTGTATAAATCACTATAAAAAATGAATAGAGAAAAATGGATAGAATCATGAAGTATGTTATATAGTGCTTAAGAAAATAAAAAATTAGTTAGCAGTGGAGAGAATGCATCAAGATAATGTTATAAAAAATGATAGAATTGGAGATATAATTATAGTTTTGAAGATTATTGTTGATACTAAGATTATTAATATTATAAGTGCTTATGCTCCTCAAGTAGATTTGGATGTGTTCAAAATTAAAATTCTGGAATGACTTAAAAAAATTAATATAAAAGAAATCTCTTGAAGAAAGAGTTCTTATTGGAGGATATTTAAATGGACATGTTAGTTGAGAGATGGAGGATTTTAAAAACATTCATGGTGGCTATAATAGGCTTGGAGCAACTAATGAAGGTGGTAAGACTATATTAAATTTTGCTCTAACTTATGATTTTGTAATTGCTAATATCTTATTTAAGAAAACATACGAGCATCTCATCACTTATAAAAATGGATATAGTAAAACCTTAGATTGATTATTTTCTGATAAGAAAATAGATCGTTTGGATTGCAAAGATTGTAAAGTTATTCCGAGTGAAAGTTTGTGTATCCAACATCGTTTATTACTTATTAGTTTTGAATTTTAAGATGAAGGGAAAGAATATAAAAAATAAAGTAAAGCGTTTTTGTATGATTTAAAGAACACTAAGTAAAATATTTTTAAAAGAACACTAACTAACATATTTTTGAAAGTAATATTCGAGATTTTAAGATTTTGTTTGTGCATGAGGTAACAAATATTATGTGAGAAAAAATAACAAGTAAATTATTAAGAATGTTACAAACGATGTGCTTGAAGTATCAAAAGAAATAGCTCATAATAGTAAAAAAAATTGGCGGTGGAATCAAAATGTGCAATAAAAGATTAAAAATAAAAAACTTTGTTATAAGAACTGATTTAGATGTAAAAACTCTGAAAAATGGAAAAAATATATAAAGAGATCCGTGAGTACAAGAAAGAAATCTGTGAAGCAAAGATTTTTTGCTTTTAATGTTTTATATAATAGATTATATACTAAAGAACACGAAGATATATGATTAAGTTAGCCAAATAAAGAGACAGGAGCAGTAAGGATTTAGTTCAAATGAAATGCATTAAAGATAAAAATTTAAAAGTGTTTTTTTAGAAGAGGATATTCAACAAACGTGAATGAGATATTTTACTAAGCTTTTTAATGAATATTGTGATTAATTTTAGTAACCTTAACATTCTAAATGAAATAAAGATTTTTGTTTTTATCAACGTATTAGTAAAATTGAAGTTAGAGAAACTTTAAAGAAAATGAAATGTGAAAAAATAGTTAGACCTGATGATATTCCAATAAAGGTGTGAAAATGCTTAGAAGATTATGGAATTTCTTGGCTTATTAAACTTTTAATATTATTTTAAAGATTAAAAAGATGTCAAATGAGTGAAGAATGAGTGTTTTGATTCCTATTTTTAAAAATAAAAGTGACGCACAAGATTGTGTGAATTATAGAGGAATTAAGTTGATGTGCCATACTTTAAAAATATTGGAGAGAGTTATGGAGCATAAATTACATTGTGATACTTATGTTTTTCAAAATCAATTTTGATTCATGTCGGGTAGGTCTACTATGAAAGCTATACATTTATTGAGAGGTTTGATGGAGAAGTATAGATAGAATAAGAAGAATCTACATATGATAAAGTTCCAAGAGAAGTGCTATGGAGAGTTCTAGAAACAAAAGGGGTTAATAATTCTTATATTCAAGTCATTAAGGATATATATGCATCAAGGATATGCATGCAAGAGTTGTTACTTGTGTTCAAACATAAGGTGGTTTGACCAATTATTTTCCTATTGTAGTTGGATTAGATCAATGATCAGCCTTAAGCCCATATCTTTTTGCTTTAGTCTTGGATGTTCTTAATAGACATTTGCAAGAGGATATAACATGGTGTATGCTTTTTGCTGATGATATATTTTTTTATATATAAGACTAGAGAGGGAGTTGAAGATAAACTTGAATTATGGAGGTCAACTTTATAGTTTAAAGGTTTTCGTTTGAGTAAATCTAAAATCGAATATATGGAGTGTAATTTTGGTAGTAATAGATCTAGTGGAGGTTTGTAATTTTATGTGATCAAGTTATTAACAAGAGTACAAATTTTAGATATCCTGGGTCTATTGTTCATAGTGATGGTGAAATAGATGGGGATATTATTAGTAGAATTTAAGCTGGTTAGTTGAAGTCGAGAAATGCATCGCCTTGTTGTGTGATAGAAAAGTACCACCTAAACTTAAGGGAAAATTCTATAAGATGGTGGTGAGACCTATAATGTTTTATGGTGTAGAATATTGGCCATTAAAAGAAAAGCATAATATTAAGTTAAGTGGTGCAGAGATGAGGATGCTCAAGTGGATGAGGGGCTTTACTCTTAGAGATAGGATACGAAACAAGCATATACGTGAAAAGGTTGAGTAGCTCCAGTGGTAGATAAGATTAGGGAGAGTATCCTTAGATGGTTTGGTCACATAAAACGGTGGCCTTCTGATAACCCAGTTAGGAGAGTAGATGTATTGGATTTAACCTATATTAAAAAAGTTAGAAGTAGACCTAAAAAACTTGGTTAGAAAATATTAGAAATGCCCTTTCTTTATTAGATTTAAATGAAAATTTAACTTTTAACAGAACACAATGGAGAAAAAAGATTCATGTAGTTGACCCCACATAATGGGATAAAGGTTTGATGATGTTGTCGTTGTATATAACAAGTTGTGATAGATACCTAATAAAACGCTTGATAAGAACGAATGGAGCGCAATTCGTGAAGCTTACTCCATGTTTTCTTTTCTTCTTTATGTTCCAATCTCAATCTCAAAGTAATAAAATTGGCATCCCTATTACTGACTATTTTATATATATTCTTTCACAGCTTTGGCAATTGTGAGCTCCGTTCGATGGTCATAGTTGATAAAAGGTGAGAAACTTAATATTTGAACATGCTATAGTTTCAAATGACTTTGTGATAAAATTCTGTAACAACTTTGCAGCTTGCTTGGTTTTGGAACTGATCGCACCAATTTTCCTGGAAGGATTCCCCGAGGGCTTGATCTTCCCAGTGACATTGCACATGACAAGCACCCGAATGCGACCGGCGACCATTAACCTCTTCTGCAACTCTGTTTCGCCGACGATGTCGACCATTTATTACCTGATATTTTGTTCATCATGCCATTGAAGTAGTTGCTTACAGGCTCATTATAGATGCCCTTATTTTTATGGCTGATTCAAGCCATTATTTTTATCTGTCCTCAACTTCATATTTGCCCAACTTGATGGACATGATTCCTCTTATTTTTTCATCTAACTACTACTTGACCTTGAACAATAGCACAGGGGAGCTATCTTATCTTTATTTCTACATCTCTATGAATTTCGAAGGGATTATTTTGTTGGATTACTTTAGAGTATAAAGTACTTCAAATACAAACATTTTATAAATTTGAGTGTTTTGTTGAAATACAAAATGATGCAAAGTAAAATATAATCAAAGTAATGTGAAGTAGTTTATTCTGAGTGTAAATTAAGCTTTTCCGATTTTGAGCGAAAACTATTGTAGCCGCGACCACATATCGTCACCGGCCGTCATCATTTAAGATTTTACTCTACATTCACTACTTCTAATCAAACAAAAAAAATATTTGCCTGCATTTATTTTACATTCATTCAAACAATTTTAAATTATTCATTTTATATTATGTTCTTTTTTCAACCAACTAAATATAAATAATATTCATTTCTTCAAATCTTTTTATTATGTAGATAGAACATTTTATGTCAATAATTATGCTTAAATTAGCGTTAACTTGATCTGTTTAAATGTTGTTTTAATAGGAGGATTTTCTTAAAAAAAAAAAAAAATACCCATTGGCTCTCTTTGGGGTGTTGAAAGTTAGAGTGTAGTAGCTATGTTGGGCTCGAACTTTTATTCTATCCAGTGAACGTACGCAGAGAAAGGTTCAGTTTTAGGCAAAAAAATGTCTGTACCGAGTTTTTTTTCAGTGTACCGAGTTTTTTCAAAAAAAATTCGGTACAGATATTTTTTTGCCTAAAACCGAACATTCCTCTGCGTACGTTCACTGGATAGAATAAAAGTTCGTTGGGCTCTATTGATCTCTGCTGCTATTGATCTCTGCTGCTCTCTAGAATAATCCGTAGATTAAAATAAATATTCAATCCAACTTAAAGAATTTTGTAACCGCCGAAAAAACGATGTTTATTAAAAAGGAATTATTGTTAAGCTTTGATTCCAAACAGTAAATACTAATTGATTTCGGCGTATTCAAACGGAAACGGAGAAAAAAAGCCTAATCAAAGAGGCCTCAATCCAACTTTTTTTAGATTAAAAAATTACTAAATAATATTCTCTCCAATTGGCACTCTGTGTTCACCATCTTTTCAACAATCTAGTCTTTTTAAGCTTCGAGTTTTTTTTTATTGGTAATATTTAAAGATCTCAACCGTTTTCTTTAAAAAGTTTAAGAGCTGTAGTTAATAAATAATAAAAAAAATCTTTATGCAAATTACATGGGCAATAAGGAAATATATATGCTTTAAAAAAAGCTCCATACCTAAAGTAAGCAAATAATAATTCAACAACAGCTGAAACAATAACATTAAGGTTTTGTTTGAGACGGCTTTCTTATTGCTTCTTAAAGCAGCTTTTTAATATAAAAATTTCATATCTTCCATAAGAAAGATGCTTTAAAAAATAGAAAAAAAGATGTCCCAAATAAAACCTAAGTTTGACTACATGAATCAATTTTCTCTATTGTATCCTATTTAGAGTCAACTTCATAGCTTATTTAAAGGACCCTATAAGGAGAAAAAGAGCGTTGACCATGAAAGAAATTCCTAACAAGCCACTTAAGAGTCGAGACATCCAAAAAAGATGCATGTCAATTTCATTATCCATAGAGCATAAGAAATAAGTATCACTAATACGAGTCTCCGCACGAGAGAAATTATTAGGTGTCCAGAGACCAATAAGAACGCACAACATCATCTTATTGGTGGGTACCCAACTCAATACCCGCACTCAATACCGCTGGGTACCCAGTGCCTGTGAGGACGGTTCTCCCGTCCGCACTCCGCTCCTAATAATTTCTCTCCCTCCATTGGTGGTGAGAATATTAATGTTATAGCCGAGGTGAAAATTGAGTGATTTTGAGGAAGACATTTACACCAAGTAAATTTAAGCTTTATTTGTGATAGCTTTCTTATTATTTTTTAAAGAGATTTTCTAGTATAAAAATTTTTAATTTAGAAAATTTTTGTACTAAAAAATTATTTTAAAAAATAGTAAGAAAACTATCTCAAACGAAGCCTTAGTCCACATAAAATCAGGAATAGCAGAATGTATTGCATTTCTAACACACTATCACACTAGTTAATCCCTATTATGATCAATATATATGAATTTAATATTGTCCAGACAAAGAGGTTTTGCTGTAGATGAAGGCCTAGGGAGGATCCAATTATCATTGCAAACAATAGATCATATTTTAGCATTTACACTAAGGTTTAAAAGAGGGTAGTCATATGCCCCAAAATCTGTATCATGGAGAAATCTAGAAATACAACTCAACTTTGTAATAACATGTTTAGGCATTGATAATGATTTAAGCCAGCATGATGGGCACTCCAGATGGTGTATTTGGTATGTTGGGAGTCTTCTAATAAAAGATAACCACCTATCAAGATATTAAGGCTTCGTTTGGGACGGCTTTCTTATTTCTTCTTAAAGCAGCTTTTTAATACAAAAATTAAAAGTTTTGTACTAAAAACCTACTTTAAGAAGCATTAAAAAAGCTATCCCAAATGAAGTCTAAGGCTTCGTTTGGGACAACTTTAGACCACTGCTTTTTTTTCCTTCTTTCAACTTTCAAGAAAATTTTTTAATTAAAAATAGCTTTACAAAACAGTAAGAAAACCATCCCAAACAAAACTTAAGTTATCAAAATAGAGGAGATTAACAAGTCATAACCAAGGTCCCTCAGAAATGAGAGAGACACTTTTAAGGGAGGTAGATACATTCAATGCCTATAAACTCACATGTTTGGAATTGACCACAACCTTAGCAAAATAGATCTTAGACTTATTGGGTTACTAAATAACCCCACAACACGAGGAAAGGAATTTAAACACTCATTAAGGAAAATAATAGTCAGGTGAGTAGCATTTCCTAATACTAGCAGGTCATCCGTATATGTAAGATGAGTTACAAAAATTTGTCCATATGTAATGAATTGACATTTCATTTTGGAGTAGCTATCCTCAATGAAGTAAGAGAGAGTAATTATAAGCCATTTGAAGACAAATGTAAAAAAGAAATGGAGATAAGAGAATCTTATCATAAGCCATTTGAAGATTGAAAGTAATTATAGAGGCTCCTCATTAGTAATAATAATGGAGAAGAAATAAATGAAACGCAAGCTTCAATAAACTTAACGAACATACAAGCTAAATCTTATCAATCAATCTTTAGATAAGGGAAGTCCTATATACAAAATTAAAAGCTTTATGGAGGTCAATCTAAGCTGGAAAAAAAAAAAAAAAAGCTCAGAGACAAATTTGAATTGAACTCGTACAAAATTTCAAAGCAAGAATTGTTTTATCAAAAATATTCTTATTTTTTTAAAGTGTTATAAAAAGAGATTGATCCATACTTAGAAAGATGAAAATTGGCCCTCGCCTCTCCTGAACAAGGCATTTGCTGCATTGTTTTTTTGTCCTGGTTGATACTGAATCTCAAAATCATATCAAAGTAACTTGAATATCCATCTCTGGTGCTCCCCAGTGACCATCCATTGTTCCAATAAAAACTTCAAGCTCCTCCTCTGATCTATCTTGACTATGAAATGTCTCCCCAGCATATAAAGCTATCATTTTTTAAAGCCAAGACAATCACCGTCAGCTCCCTCGCATACACATATTTGAGCTTTGCCCTGGTTGTGACCACCTGGCTGAAGTATGCAATATGCCTATGGTCTTACATGAGTACTACTCCTAGCCCATAATCTAATGCATCCATCTCCACTACAAAGGGTTTCCTAAAATCAGGAAGTGCTAACACGGATATATTGATCATAATTGTCTTTAACTCCTGGAAGGCTTGAGTCGCTTCCTCTCCTCATTTGAAATTATCCTTTTTTTAATTGCTCTGTTAAAGAACTTGCTATGGTACCATATCCCTTCACAAACTTCTGGTAGTAACCAATGAGCCCTAAGAAGCCCCGCAGCTCCCTCAAGTTCTTAGGAAGAGGCCAATCCACCATAGCCTGAATCTTGCATTGGTCAGCTGGCACCCCCTCTATGGACACCACATGCCCTAAATACTCCACTTGTGATTGCACAAACGTACACTTCTTCTAGTTGGCAAATAGTTGATGCTCCCTCAATGTCTTCATGATAGTCTTCAAGTGCTCCCAGTGTCTGCCTCGATCCTGCTATATATAAAAATGTCACAAAAAATACGATGACAAACCTTCAGAGGTATGGCTGAAACACTGGGTTCATAAGTGACTGGAAAGTGTCAGGGGTGTTGGTGAGGCTGAAAGGTATTACCAGGAACTCATAGTGCCCTTCTTATATCCTAAATGTCATCTTGTGCACGTCTGTTGTCTTAATCCTAATTTGATGGTATCTCGACTTCAAATCAATTTTCGAAAAAATCACAGCTCCAAAAAACTCATCCAAGAGTTTATCTATAACTTGAATTAAAAACTTATATAGCACCATTTCCTTATTTAGAGCCTTATAATGTACGCATAACTTCCAGTTGTCATCCTTCTTTTTCACCAAAAGTATCGGCTAGAGAAGAGCACTACTTCCATCATCTCCCTGATTAGCCTCTTTATCTCATCCTTCTAGATCTAGGGTAACGGTGTGGTCTGACACAGATGGGAGAAGTCCCTTCTTTAAAGTTGATGGCATGCTCATGCTCTCGAGGTGATAGTAACCCGACCAATGGCTAAAATACATCCTGATATTGTTGTAAAATCTGTTGGACCCCTACTGGAATTCTCTTGCTTCCTGGCCCTAGACCACTTCTATGCTTTACAACTCTACCAAAAATCCCTGGCCTGCATCCTAGATTGTCTTCAGCATGGTTTTTAAAAAGACCATGATCTCGCATAAGCTAGCATCCCCTTGAAACACTACCTTTTTCCCATCCACCTATATCTCCATAGTCAAGGACTTATAATTCATCTTCATATCCCCCATATGCTATAGCCACTTCATCCCCAGAATCACATCCTTACTTTCCAAGTCCAAGGGATGGAAATCTTCCACCACCTGAATACCCTGCAAGGTCATCACCATCTCTTTCCTCTCTATCTTGCATGTGCCCATCATCACCCCACATCCTTCCGTCCTTGCTAACTTCAACCTTAATCAATCCACCACTCAATTTGAGATGAAGTTATATGTGGCTCCACTATCCACCAGAACGACCACAGATTGCTCTCCAATTTCCCAACTTACTTTCATTATGTGATTTGCAGTAAATCTCATCAAAGTTCAAGAACACCACTGCCACATCCAAATGCAACTACTTTGTATCCTCCAATGCCTCCTCTAACTCATCCCCGAAGGGCTCAATTCTTGCACCTATGCTCGGGTGTAAATTTCTCATCACACCTGAAGCATAGCCCTTTCGCTTGCTTATCCTGCACTTCTCCTTCTATGAGGCACTTAAAATTGCCTCCAGAAAGAACTCCAGTACTCTTCTCCTTAAGTGCCTCCCTCTGAAATGACACCGTCTGGATCTGCCAAGGTAGTAGAGGTGTTCCAGTAAGCCCCTCCCATAAGGTTGCTCCGGATGTTCTTCTCCCTTTGCTATTTCTTCTTCACCATGTGTGCTAGCTCCATCGTCTCTCTCAGCCCTCTAGACCTCAGTACTTTGAGCTCAGCCCGTATGTCCTCCCTAAGCCCCTTTATGAAATTCCCCTCCACACCTTCCTCGTAGATTCCCCTTAGTCTCCCCAACAGTAGCTCAAACTTCTCCTGATACTCCATAATTGTCCCCTCCTGGTTAGGGCATATAACTGCTCATGGAGGTCTCCTTCCGAATGGTTCAGAAACTTTCCAACAAGTACTCCTTAAATTCTCCCCATGAGTAGATTGAATACCTAGCCTCCCTCCATTATAACTAGGCTAGGGTTTTCCCTTCGAAACATAGACCGGCCACCACGAGTTTTTCCCCTTACGTCGGCCCGTTGATCACAAAATAATGTTCCACCTAGTATACCCAACCCTAAGCATCATCCCCTTCAAAGAACAACATCTTTAGCTTCCTTGATCTCGCATCCATACGCCAATGGTTTCTTCAACCGTTGGTTCCTCCCACCTAGTGGTGGTGTGATTCTCTCCCTTCTTCCCATGGCGTATTTGGACCCCATGGTTCGGACCCACCATTGCTTCTTCTAGTCCGCCTCCCTTCCTGCCTGCGTGGCCTCCAAAAAGGGTTCAGTCCCCCCTCTTCTTGCTGCCCTTTCTTCCGGATAACCTGATGCCCCCCCTCGGAATCCCTTAAGGTGGTCCTTGAGGGAAAACGCTCTCCACTTCATCATCCACTTCCTAATCTATCTTCCCTTTCCAATCAGCCATAGGAGTAGCTTGCGAAGACTTTGATTGAATCTCGATCAATGTTTTCATCATGCCTTCCACGTTTCCAAAATGACTTTCCATAGAGGAAAACCTTCCCTCCATTCCAAAAAATATTTCCTCCATCCTAGAATGTTTCTCCTACATCTCAACCCTAAGTTGTTCCATCTCGCTTTCCAAAGCTTCCATATTCTTCGTAGTCATTCGCAGATTTTGACTTTCAACCCAGGACAACGCTATGATATCAATTTGATACGCCTTGGAGTCAATTTCAATAAACGACAACATAAAATCCACAGATAATAGTAGAAAACAGCAGATTTCGATTAATAACTCAATAAAAAATAAAAAATACAAGCGATCTATAATTCGGGAGGTGGATCGTCTCTTCCAATCAACCTAGATGCCGCTAGGAAGCCCTCACAGAAGAAACTACAACAGAAAACTCAATAAAACATCACCCTTATACAAAATAATAATCCCTATATAAGCCCCTACTCTTCCCTCCAATTTAGCCCTAAAAGATCTCTCTTGTCTTAATTAATTCCCTCCCTCTTTTGAATTCAAATTCCCTTCATTAATTCCTTCCTTAATCCTCCTCCTAACATATGGAATAATTGGTTAACTAAGCCCCACAAGGGGCCAAAATTTCAGCCCCTCCAACCCCTATAGCTGATCCGCCCCATAACTGCTAGGGCAGCTACAGAACGGTCATGCTGGACCGACTGTAAGGCTCAAGTAGAAAAGAAGAACAGAATTTTGGCTTCTTAAATTAAGTTTATTGAAAATTAAAGAACCTAACATAATAGACTGTTTATAGAAAGAAAAGTTGTATGACAAACTTAAATCTAAAACCTAACTAATCCACAAATCTACAAAGCTTAGAGGACATTCTTCTTAATTTAGGACATATTACTGGTTGCCCCACCTTTTAGAATTGGTTTGGAATTTTTTTATCTCAACTTCGTCAGCCACTATTTAAACTCATCCTTTTACTTTCTTCTTTGATCTGATTTGGATTCCCCCTTTGTTTAACTAAAACCAGCCCCTCACAAAAGAGGCGAGACAAAATATGGTGGCTTTCATATTTTGCCCCCATAACTTTGGTTTATTATACAAATTTGGTATCATTCAAGCACAATTTTTTTTATTGCCTTTACAGATTTTCAGTAAGCTGAAGCTTTGGACAAACTCTTCGACATAATGACAATTACTGTCCTTAGCCTAAAGCTTGATGATTAACTTTAGCAAGTTTTTTTTGCAACTACAAACTTAAAAGTGGTCTCCCCTAGTCTTTACACATGCAATCATAAAAATTGAAGCAAAATAAAGCTGGAATATCTTAAGGTTTATGAATTATACTTTCAATGTTGTCAATGATTGATATGGCGTCACAAAATTAGCTTGACCGGGCACGAATCTCGAGGCAAAAGCTAGTTGGAAACTTCAAAAATTAATTCCGGGAACACCCGAACTCCGATTTCAGCGAGCTTATAGTCAAACTGAGCGTCTCGGAAATACGAACCCAACGACACCAAGATCAACCCAATCCGAGCCCAAATGAGTCCGAATCAAGGACCCGAAGCGCTGTTGGATAAAGAAGATCTTTTACAATCAACATTCTCACAAAGTTACAAAGTCTTGCCAATCTGGGTTTGCCCGAAAAAGTCAATAAGTGTCCGTGCGTCTTCAGTGGCAGAATAGCTCCGTCGTGGTCGAGGAGGACTCTCTTTCCTTCTCCTCGCTCTTCTTCTTCTCTCGTCTGTCACCTTGAAGTCTCCTTGGTGTAGAATGATGGCTCTATTTAAGTTTTCTGGATGGCATAAGCCCGTAATAGGCTGAGATCATGGCGAATTGGGAGTGGTTGTTGAATGGACGGCCATTCGAATCTTTGATCATCACCGGTTCGTGGACATTTGACGAGGCCTTCAATTGATGTCGAAATTTGTGAATCTCTAGGCTCGTTGGATTCGTTCTCGTCGAGCCACTCGATCGAGTATAAGCTTATAAAAATCGGAGAGCGTTGGTAACTCAATTCGGTTTGAACCGTCCACCAGCCGCTTCGGGTTCCGTGTGATTCGGTACTCATTTGGGCTCTGGATTGGGTTGATCTGTGTCGTTTGGTTCGTAAATTCGAGACGCTCAGTTTTGACTAATAAGCTCGCTTGAAATCGGAGTTCGGGGTGTCTACTTGGAATTAATTTTGAAGTTTCCAACTAGCTTTTGCGTCGAGATTCAGCCCGTCAAGCCTAATTTTGTGATGCAATCAGTTGCCCCTATTTCGGACCTTGGAAAGCTTCAGGATCCGAAAATATGCTCACGCTACCATATTTAGAGAACTTTTTCCGAGCGCTCTTAGGACTGATCTTTGCGTTGTAGGAGCCCGAACGCTCCAAAAGTGCCTGAAATTGAGTTCAGGAACGTTGAAAAACAGTCTGAGGACCCAAAACGTCGAATTGGACTTTCGGTGACGAAAGAGCGGGCCCAAAATGGATCGGGCGGTCCGACCGCCAGTCGGACCGCCGCCACAAACCGCCGGCGGCAAGGAACCGGCCGCGCCTCTGCGCGCTGCGGCCGGAACCGCGCGCCCCGCGCCATGCTGGCTGCTGCGCTGGCTTGCCTGTGGCCGGCCTGCGATCCTGCGGCTATGTTCGCCGATCACCGAGTCTGGAAGCCTGCCGCATTCCGTTGCGGCCTGGATATGGCTGCATCCGCCTTAGGTGGGTCCAACTTGCCTGAAAAAGTGGCGTTTTTGAATGCTTCTTTTTGTCCAAAAAAAATCCTTAAAAATATCCAGAAAATTCGAAATTTTCTTAGAAAAGATAGGACATTCCGAAAAGGTGGCAATAACCTCTCCCATCCCTTTCTCTTCAAAACCTATAAATTAGCCCCAACTAGGCCTTTGAGAAAAACTTCACTCTTTCTCTTTCTATTCTCACCTCTGGCTCCTCTGGTGTCTGAGGCTTCCGCTATTTTTGAGTGGAAACTTCCCCTTCTCTGACTAGCCGCCCCTTGCCTCGGCGTGCAGGAGTTCGAGATTTCTCTCCTTCCCACGCCTTTTCTGGACGGTTTGAGGCTAATCGCGCTATGCGAGCGGAAAATTTCCCCTGCTCGAATTAGCGCCCCTCTTCGCTGTAGCAGGAGTTAATCGAGATTTCTCTTCTTATCACTCCCACAGCTTTCTGACGGTTAGGCTCTCGCTATTTACGAGGGATAATTTCGCCTCCCCCCTGCTTCGGGAATTAGCTAGCTCCCTCTTTCGCTGTCGCAGAGTTGGCGGGAATTTCTTACTCCTGCTCCTTTCCGGCTTTACTAGTGGTTATGCTCGCTATTGTCGAGTGGAAAATATTTTTTTTCCTACTCGAATTAGTGCCCTTCCTCGCAGTGGATGAAGCTTACACGGATTCTTCTCCTTCCCCCGGTTTCGAGAGATCTCTTGAACTGCAGAGAAATCTAGACGTCGGCAATAGAAATACGGCATGGGGTGATGAGACGACGAATTTCCGTCTGACGGTCCGAATGTCCGACGAACGATAGAAGTACAAGGCGTTCGGTCAGAAACGATGAAATTTTCCCATCGAACGGTCAGTAATTGCCGAAGACGTTAGAAGTACGATAGGAAGTCCTACCGTTGTGTATGAAAAGTACGACGTTGAGCAGTTGAGATCCGATCGATAAGTTCGTCGACTGAGCATGATAGTCTGACGATAGCGTAAAGTCCGCTGCAGAGCAGAAGTTCGACGACAAGGAGAAGTCTGACTGTCGGTTAGAAGACCGATGAAATGTATCGCTTGATCTGAGTTAGTAAGTCCTCTGACGATCGAAGTAGTATGTAATGCTGCTGACGAGCGAGAAGTCCGACGTTCGGGTAAAGTTCAATCGTCAAGATAGAAGACCGACGAAAGTTTGTCGACGAGCAGAAGTCCGACGATGGGAGAAGTTTTGACGTCGTGGTAGAAGTTCAACGAGTCATGGTAAGACCGCTGACAAAGTTCGTGCTGACGATGCAGTAAGTCCCTGCGACGATGAAGGAGTCCGCTGACTTGACAAGAAGTCCGATACGACGAGTAGAAGTCCGCTGACGAAGAAAGTCCAACGACATGTTTGAGTTAATGTCTACGGTCGCGGGTAGATAGACCGATCGAAAGTTCGTCGAGAGCTAGAAATAGCCCCGACGACGGGTAGGAATTCGCTGACGAGCAGAGTTGAAATATCGACAGGGTTAGAAGTGCCCGTACGTCGGTGGTAGAGAGATCGCAAATTCGTCGATCGTGAGCAGAAGTCCTGACGACGAGTAGAAGTTTCTGCTGACGAAGGTAGATAGTCTGGCTACCGAGCAAAATCGAGGACAGGAAGAAGTCCGATCGTCGGGTAGAAGTTATATCCGATGTTTGTATGTCAGTATACATTTGTTCAGTGACATTAACGCTGTGTGTGAAGAAGGTCGAGGAATCACACCTAAGCATTAAGATCTATCTCGAGCTTGTATGTCAGAACATTTGTTCGATTGACCATTTCAACCTGTGTGGCGAGGTCTCGAGAGATCGCTTAATGATGGTACAAATCCTATATCCATAGGTTGTTATGTCGAACTTTGCTCCGACGACCGTAACTTCTGTGTGGAAGAGGTTCGTGAGAATCCACCAAGGAGTAAGACCTATCCGAGGATGTAATTGTCGGAGCTTTGCTTCAAGCGACGTTAACCTGTGTGGATGAGGTTGAATCAAATCACCGGCTCTGTGGATTGATACATCCTGGTGATTGAGAGTACAATCTTAGATTGTGTAATTGCCTCGACATCAGCGGAGAAAGATTTGAGAATGTTTTTTCTTATCTTTTCATATAGAATAAAAAAAATCATATCCATAATTTACAATGATTACATTCTATACTGCATTACGTAAGATAGTACATTATTAGTTTCCTATATACGACTTAGAAGCATATCAAATTACAAATACTTCATCACTACACAAGACTACGTACGGTGACAAACAACAACATTAACTTGTATAATATCACGTAGAGATAATTCAAAATGGTACCATACTCAACTTAAAGGGATCAATCAATGACCAATAGAGAAATGCTAATTACAATCCGCTATGGTGCACTGATCTTCAATTCCTCCAACATTGTTGAATAGTATTCAATGGTTTGACTGTGTGTGACTTTGCCCCCAGCGGGACGAGCTTCTCCTCTGGTAGGTGAATCTTTGAATAATGATTTGTCGAAGGTAGCCACCTTGGGATAACCTTTCAAATCTCACCTTCGAGTTGCTTGTGCTTCGGTAGTGTGACCACTGGCACGATGAAGGAGTGACAGTGTGATCTGAATTTCTTGTGTTCGACTTTCAATAGGTTTGGCCCATTTTTATTTGTAGTCTTGATCTCCGAAATCGCCATTTGCAATTCTTATATTTGCTCGAGACGGTATTAAGTGGGTAACTTCTTCTTCTGCTTTCTGTGGGTTGGAGTGCCCAAATGCGGTGGTTCGAACAATCGAAGATCGCAATCGCCATTAAGTGAGCTCCAAAGATAATGAAAGCTTTTAGCTTTTCCAATGCTATTGCTATAGCATGTATGAGAAAAAATCGGTCCCATAGGGGCTTAGGGGTCATTTAATGGTACAAAGAGAATCGAAGTCCACAGGTGCGCACCTGCGTTGCGCTTCTCACTATGGTACAATTCTACTTCATGTGATCTACTCACAGCAGTTATATTAGAGCATGTCATGAACTGGCAGAGATTATTGCTCGCCTACCACGCGGAGGTGTGATAATCAGACGTAATGTGAATGGACGTGCTGTGCTCGCATAGAAGGCCTGAATAGAATGGGCCAGGGACGAACGATCCTCCAAGAGTAGACCCCCTGAGTAATTCAGGGTTCGTGGGGACTTCGGCTGGAATCTTGGTTCGTGCTTCAGTTGGAAAATTGGCGCTGAAATACTTTCGCTTCAATCGATTCGCCCTCATTTCTGGCGATCCCGGAAGGTGAGACGAATCTAGCTTAATTTCTTGATTGTTCACGGAAAATTGTGTCGAGATGGGTCGAATACTTTGACCGATTTGAATAATACGAGTGGGGCTCGTGGTCCAAAGGTTGGAAGAGCGAATAGAACCCACGTTTGCAGGCTCTGTCCTTTAAGGTGCGGGAGTAGACCTGTGCTAAGAGTGAGTCTGCGATCTGATGCTTGGCGTTGTAGAGTATGCGCATGATTGATGGTGTCTGTAGTTGAGTCGATGATGCTCATAGCGGGTCTGTGTTCGTGCTTTGTTGGTTGCTACCGGTGCTACGACTCTAACGTTTGGCACTTTGATTTCCACCTTGGAATTGGTGCTGAAGAATTGGCTTCAGTTAAGGTTATGACGTTCCGGAAGTCCTTCTGTCGGAGAGCATGGCGCTTGGTTCACATTTCTCCGCTGCGCCGGGAACTCTTCCGTACCAATCTTCGCAGCTTGCGACGCGAATTGTGAGGGATCCGCAATGTGTGGTTGGAGAGAAGCCTTTGGGAGATTGAAAAATGCGGAGAGTGTTGCGAATCTAACGCATGCCTGTATGATCTGTGGCAGTAGGAGTATTCGCAAATGTAATTTATCTTACTTTGCTAACGACATCCTCGACAATATTGAACGCAGCCTTCACCCTTGTGGTGGTATCCGGAGAGAAGGACCGTTAGTCTACCAACAGTCGGCTTGTTCGATCTATTTCGTAAGGAGTTGAAGGGATCTGTTCTTTGTCAGCAATTGCTTTTCGTTTGTCCAATCTTCTCTGGAATTCCTTTTTCTGCTTTATATGAACTGATGATTGTCCCGTAGTTGAACTCTTAATTTTGGTCTTAAACTACGGCACAATGACCACTTATGCATATCATCCCCAGGGTTGATTGATTCCAACTCCTCCACAGGTATACGTCCCAGTTTGATTAGAGAAAGAGGCAACAGGTGGCCGAAGCCGGCGTCTGAAGCTGAGTTCTTGCAGACAGATTGGGTTTGGATCTGCGATTCTCGTGTGTGGAGTTGGGAGATTGCAGGGAAGTCTCCTCATATCGAGCAGAGTCTCGACGCGATCAGTCCGATCTGGCTCGGCTATTATCAGTATCCTCTGACTTCTTTCGCTTGAAGATTAGGTTTGTGGATCTCATGTGTGACCCTTCCTGGTCCCCGTAACGAAATGCACCGCTTGGAAGTTCCTGCCGTTCCTTGCGCCAATTCAATGCTGCTGATCACAGATCGTTTGCAGTCATGAATGAAATTCGGTAGCCTCCGGGTGGACTTTTCGCGCGCTTGTCAGTGCTGGACCAGTTATATAAAAATACGGTTTCGTTCTTAAGCGTTGTCACCACACGCCCTGCTTAAACCTCTGGTCGCCAGCCGCTCACCAGCAAGAGCCTAGTAAATGAATCGAGAATTCGGACCTTTATGTCAGTCTACACGTTTTGACTACCGTGAAGTGAACTAGTGAGTCTGCGCAAACAATATTTTGCTGGACAGAAAACGCGACTTGTGCCACTGCCGTTGGCCCAGTGGTAAAGTATTCGCGACTAGTGTTTGTGTCGATTATGCTTCGTCCGGTTTATGTACATCCTCAAGCGGCCTTTCGCGATCTCCGTCTTCTTTTGTAGATCTGAGAACTAATTCAACGCTGCATGATCAGGGTATCTTACTCAATCAAATCCCTCTCACGAGAAGTTAAAATTAATGTTCTGTCGCTAAAATTCTCGACTCCACGCCCGGGTTGTCTTCCCGAACACCATCTTCCTAGCCGCGAGACGGATTGCACGGGTTCTAGTTGTGCAGGAAGAGGCGGCCTCCGGCGTGTGTGGTTTTTTTCAAGGCAGCTTCTGGGCTCTCCTCCCATTCACTCTTCTTTCTTCTCTACCTTTACTTGTCACATTCACCTCTGAGTCCTTTGTGTAGATATGCACGATGCTCTATTAATGCTCTTTTCCGCGTTGGAGTGGCGAGAGCCCGTAATATAGCCGTGAGATTCATGAGCGACTGTGGGACTAGGTTTGATGGACTTTTGGTCCGATATTTCGTCTTTCTCTGCAGGTAAATCTGACCCTTTTCCTGACTCATTGGTGGGCATATGCCTTCGCCCGCTTGTCGCGTTTCTGCTGTCTTACTGTTTCTCCGCCGTGTTTTTGTGCGACCTTGTCGTCGGCTTTCAATCTGCCCGTGTCTGTCGTGCGCCTTTGTCGTTTGCGCGTATCCTCACGTCATCGGTGGGATCTCTTATCGTTTGAATCGCTTTAACTTGATGTGTCGGTATATTGCGAATTCTGACGTGAGGGGCTCCGAGTGATTCCTACTGTACGGATTTCCCGCTCGATTTCGAGTATTATCTCGTTAAGAAATCCGGAGTACCTGTTCGGCTGGGATTAACGTCAGAGTTTTCTGTTTGAACCTTCCAACAGCGCTGTCGGGTCCTTCGACGGCTCGGTCGTATGCTCATTTTGGGCTCGGCTGTGAGTTTACTCTGCGCGTGTTTCAGGTCTCCTGTGTGTACGCGTGCGGATTTCCGGAAGAGGAACGTGCTTCAGTGCTTCTTTAGGAGGCTGATACATGTTGGGCGGTTTCTCTTGCTGAATCGATATCGGCAGTAGTCGGTGTGAAATTACCCGTGGACGATTACAATGTGTGTCACGAGTTCCAACTAGCTGTCATGCCTTCTGCGAGATCTGCCGTGTCCCCGGCGCTCAGGCCACCATTTTTGTGGAGCTTGCGTCCTCAGGTAGGGCTGCGAGATATCGATATGAGACACCTGGGAATGTGGGTAATTGCTCATAGTTCATAAACCGGGGTTGAAGTAGTATTCCATGCGAGCTGTTAGTTTTGCTTCAATTTTTGATGTATTGCATGGTGTTTACTAGGGAGAGCCTAACTATGTTTCAAGTTTGTAGCTTGGCTGAAGAGAAAAGAGCTTGGGCTAAAAGATTTAATCCATCAAGCGTTGAGGGCCTGAAGTAGGACATGTAGACTTGTCATGTATGTGCCGGAAGATTTTTGTGTCCCAAGACTTTCGAGCCTGTAACTGTACAAATCTGTTAAAGGCAATAAAAAAAATTGTGCTTGAATGATACCAAATTTGTATAATAAACCAAAGTTAGGGGGCAAATATGAAAGCCACCAATTTTTCTCGCCTCTTTGTGTAAGGGGGCTGGTTTTGAGTTAAACAAAAGGGGAATCCAAATCGATATCAAAGAAGAAGTAAAATGATGAGTTTAAATAGTGGCTGACGAAGTTGAGAATAAAAAAATTCCAAACCAATTCTAAAAGGTGGGGCAACCAGTAATTGTCTCTAAATTAAGAAGAATGTCCTCTAAGCTTTGTAGATTTGTGGATTAAGTAGGTTTTAGATTTAAGTTTGTCATACAACTTTTCTTTCTATAACAGTCTATTATGTTAGGTTCTTTAATTTTCAATAAACTTATATTTAAGAAGCCAAAATTCTGTTCTTCTTTTCTACTTGAGCCTTACAGTCGGTCCAGCATGACGTTCTGTAGCTGCCAGCAGTTATGGCGGATCAGCTATAGGGTTGGAGGGCTGAAATTTTGGCCCTTGTGGGGGTTAGTTAACAATTATTCCATATGTTAGGAGAGATAAGGAAGGAATAATAGAGGGATTTGAATTCAAAAGAGGGAGGGAATTAATTAAGACAAAGAGATCTTTTAGGCTAAATTGGAGGAAGAGTCAGGGGCTATATAGGATTGATTATTTTGTATAAGGTGATGTTTTATAGTTTTTCGTTGTAGTTTCTTCTGTGAGGGCCTTCTAGCGGCATCTTAGGTTGATTGGAAGAGACGATCCATCCTCTCGAATTATAGATCGCTTGTTTTTTTATTTTTTATTGAGTTATTAATCGAAATCTGCTGTTTTTCTACTATTATCTGTGGATTTTATGTTGTCGTTTATTGAAATTGACTCCAAGGCGTATCAAATTGATACATAGCGTTGTCTGGGTTGAAAGTCAAAATCTGCGAATGACTACGAAGAAATATGGAAGCTTTGGAAAGCGAGATGGAACAACTTAGGGTTGAGATGTAGGAGAAACATTCTAGGATGGAGGAATATTTTGATATGGGAGGGAAGGTTTTCCTCTATGGAAAGTCATTTTGGAAACGTTGGAAGGCATGATGAAAACATTGATCGAGATTCAATCAAAGTCTTCGCAAGCTACTCCTTATGCTGATTGGAAAGGGAAGATAGATTAGGAAGTGGATGATGAAGGTGGAGAGCGTTTTCCCCTCAGACCACTTAAGGGTTCCCGAGGGGGGGCATCATGGTTATCCGGAAGAAGGCAGCAGAAGAGGGGGACGAACCCTTTTTGTGAGGCCACGCAGGCAGGAAGGGAGGCGGACTAGAAGAAGCAATGGTGGGTGCCGAACCATGGGGTCCAAATACGCCATGGGAAAAGGGAGAGAATCACCACCACTAGGTGGGAGGAACAACGGTGTGAAGAACATTGGCTGTATGGATGCGAGATCAGGAAGCTAAAGATGTTGTTTCTTTGAGGGGATGATGCTTTAGGGTTGGTGTATTACTAGGTGGAACATTATTTGTGATCAACGGGCCGACGTAAGGGGAAAAACTCGTGGGTGGCGGTCTATGTTTCGAAGGGAAATCCTAGCCTAGTTAATAATGGAGGGAGGCTAGGTATCCACACACTACTCATGGGGAGAATTTAAGGAGTACTGTGTGGAAAGTTTCTGAACATTTCGAAGAACCCTCCAGTGAGCAGTTATTGCCGCTAATCCAGGAAGGGGACAATTAGGGTATCAGGAGAAGTTTGAGTATGTTGGGTGAGACTAGGGGAATCTACGGAGGAAGGTGTGGAGGGGAATTTCCATAAAGGGTTAGGGAGGACAACGGGCGAGCTCAAAGTTACTGAGGCTCTAAGGTGCTGAAGAGAGACGATGGAGCTAAGCACCAATGGTGAAGTAGAAATAGCAAAGGAGAGAAGACACATCCGATGAGCAACCTTATGGGGAGGGCTTCCTGGAACACCTCTACTTACCTTGTGCAGATCCAGACGTGTGTCATGTTCAGAGGGAGGCACTTAAGAGAAGAGATATGGAGTTCTTTCGCGAGCATTTTAGTGCCCTGTCATAGAGAGGAGAAGTGCAGATGAAAGCAGCGAAAGGGCTATGCTTCAGGGTGTGAATGGAGAATTTACAACCCGAGAAGGTGCAGAAATTGGCCATTCGGCGCATGATGAGAGGAGGCATTGGAGATAAAGTAGTTGCATTTGGGATGTGTGCAGAGGTTGTTCTTGACACTTTGTGAGACTTTACTGCAAATCACCATTAATGAAAGTTAATTGGGAACATTGGGAGAGCAATCTGGTGGTCTCCTGGTGGATAGTGAGGCCATATAACTTCATCCAAATTGAGTGGTGGATTGATCTAAGGTTGAAGTTAGCAAGACGGAAGATTGTGGGGTGATGATGTGGCACATGCAAGATAGGAGGAAGAGATGAGTGATGACTCTGCCAGGGTATTCACGGTGGTGAAATTTCATTCCCTTGACTTGGAAAGTAAGGATGTATCTGGGGATGAAGTGCTTATAGCATATGGGGGATATGAGATAATTTAGTTCTGACTTATGGAGATATGTGATGGGAAAAGGTTGTGTTTCAAGGGATGCTAGCTTATCGATCATGGCTTTTTTAAAACCATGGCGACAGACAAATCTTAGGATGCAGGGCCAGGAATTTTTGGTAAGAGTGTAAAGCATAGGAAGTGGTCTAGGGCCAGGAACAATGACGAATTCCATAGCTGGGTCCACAGATTTTACAACAATATTCAGGATGTATTTGTAGCCTATGGTCGGTCGGAGTTACTATCACTCGAGGCATGAGCATCCATCAACTTTAAAGAAGGGACTTCCCATCTTTCAGACCACACCGTTACCCTAGATCTGAAGGTGAAGATAAAGAGGCTAATCCAGGGATGATGATGGACAGTTAGTGCCCTCTCTAGCGCATACTTTTGGGTGAAAAGAAGGATGACCAACTTGGAAGTTATGCGTACCTTTATAAGGCTCTAAATAAGAAATGGTGCTAATATTAAGGTTTCTAATTCAAGTTATAGAATAAACTCTTGGATGAGTTTTTTGGAAGCTGTGTATTTTTCGAAAAATTGAATGTTGAAGTCGAGCATACCGACAAATTAGGAATTTAAGACAACAGACCGTGCCAAGATGACATTTAGGATATAAGAAGGGCACTATGTAGTTCTGGTAATACCTTTCAGCCTCACCAACACCCCTGACTATTCCAGTTCACTTATGAAACCCAGTAGTGTATCACCATACCTCTAAGGTTGTTTGTCATCGGTATTTTTGTGACAAGTTTTATATATAGCCAGTGATCGAGGCAGACATGGGAGCACTTGAAGCTATCATGAAGACATTGAGGGGCATTCAATCTATTTGCCAAACTAGAAGAAGTGTAACGTTTGGTGCATTCACAAGTGGGTATTTAGGCATGTGTGTGTCCATAGAGGCGTGCCAGACTGACACAATGCAGATTCGGCTTATGGTGGATTGCCTCTTCCTAAGAACGATTGAGGGAGCTGTCGGGGTTCTTAGGGCTCATTGGTTACTAGCCAGAAGTTTGTGAAGGATAGTGGTCCATAGCAAGGTTCTTTAACAAGCCAATTAAAAAAAGGATATTTCAAATGAGGATGGAAAGCGGACCAAGCTCTCCAGGAGTTTAAAGACATTATGATCAATATATCCGGTGTTGCAGCTTCCTGATTTTAGAGAAACCCTTTGGTAGTGGAGATGGATGCATTAATTAGGGCTAGAGGAGATAGTCCTCATGTAAGGACCATTAGAGCATATTGCATACTTCAGCCAGTGGTCACAACCAGGGCAGAGCTTCAAATATTGTATGCGAGGGAGCTGATGGTGTGTGTCTGGTTTTAAAAATGATGCTTTAATGCGGGAGAACATTCTTTCATGTCAAGATAGATTTCAGAGGAGGAGCTTGAAGTTTTTGACACAATGGTGGTCCACTGGGAGCACCCAGAGCATGGATATTCAAGTACTTGATATGATTTTGAGATTCAGTATCAACCAAGGACAAAAAAACAGCGCAAATGCCCTGTTTCAGGAGACGGCGAGGCCATTTTCATCTTTCTAGAGTATGGAATCAATCTCTTTTTAAACACTTTAAAATAAATATCGATTTTGATTAAAACATTCTTGCTTTGAAGATTTTGTACGAGTTCAATCAAATTCTGTCTCGAGCTTTTTTTTTTTTTTTTTACCAGCTTAGATGACCTCATATAGCTTTTTTAATGTTTGTTATATAGGACTCCCTTATCTAAAGATTGTTGATAAGATTTTAGCTTGTATTGTTCGGTTAAGTTTATTGAAGCTTTGCGTATTCATTTATTTCTTCTCCATTAATTATTACTAATGAGGAGCTCTATAAATTACTTTCCAATCTTCAAATGGCTTATGATAAGATTCTCTTGTATCTCCATTTCCTTTTTTACATATTGTCCTCAAATGGGCTTATAATTTTACTCTCTCTTCTGTCATTGAGATTACTACTTCCAAAATGAAATGTCAATTCATTACATATGGACAAATTTTTGTAATCATCTACCTATCCGGTATGACCACTGTAGTAATGGAAATGCACTCACACTTACTATTATTTTCATTGAATGAGTGTTTAACTTCCTTTGCTCTGTTGTGGGGGGCTTCTAGTAACCCCAATAAGTGTAAGGATCATTTTGCTAGGTTTGGTCAAATCAAACAGTGAGTTTATAAGGCATTTGATGTTTCTACTCCCTCAAAAAGTCCTCTCTCATTTCTGAAGACCTTAGGTTATGACTTGTTAATCTCCTCTATTTTGAAACTTAAGTTTTGTTTGGATGTGCTTTCTTAGCTGCTTATAATGGTTATTAATAAAAATTAATATATATGGTATCTTGAAAGAGTGAAAAAAGAGCTAGTGGTCCTAAAGTGCCTTAGATTCGTTTGG
>NW_021319014.1:42897-205131 GCF_001605985.2 Dendrobium catenatum | reverse complement strand
GAAGTTGATTGTAAACTGATCTTCTTAATTTGTAAGACGGATCAACCTTTGTACTCCATACAAACACGAATGGAACTTTACAACTGGGCGAGGCCCCGTGGTTTTTTCCCTTTTTGGGTTTTCCACGTAAAAACTTTGGTGTTCATTTCTTTTTTCTGTTTGTGTGCGGAATACTCGTGCAACGTTAAGACGAATATTTTCTAACTCTACTGCCGCGTATATTCTAGCACGCAACAATTATAATATGTCATAAAGGATAATTATATTTATATATATATATATAATGAAGGAAAGTCAAAATATTAAAGTTATGTGAGATAAAATTTGAGATAAAATTTTAGTCCAAGACATTGCTACATCATCACGAAAATAAATCAAATTTATTTGGCCAACCATATAAATGATTTGTGGAGAATAGATGCAATGTTTATTTCCCAATGGAACACCATTCAACAAATACCCAACCCTGCCTGATTTCAAGGATAAGTTATAAACTTTAGAACAAGATTCCATGTAAGAATTCATGTAGCCATTTTTCCAACCTTTTTTCCTTTTTGTTTTTTGAATTGTGGCAGTTCAAAAGTCTATGTAACATTTATTTATAGTACTAAAATGTAATGACATATTTAACCTTTTGAATAATTAAAAACTTAGTTGGAGCTAAGTGGCTGACCTTGACCTTAGTGGGAAATGTTAAATATTTTGGTGTGCTTGCTGATTCTCTTTATAACATCTCTTCTAAACCCCTCCAACACATTCCACTCAAACCTAGCTATCTCTTAAGATCATCCAACATCAACCAAGCCATCAAAACAATCCTAGAAGTCTCCTTGAAGGTATTGGTCTAGCATAGAAACATCCTTATCCAATCTTATTCTCCATGCTTTCATAAATTCTAACCTTTTAAAACTCAGATCGCAACTAAATATCTTGAGCTATCCCTTCATAGTCATTTCTTATCATTCAGCCATCCTTAAATCCAATAATAAAGGAGGTAAGCCAAATAAGCCCAAACTAGATCCATTAAAGCTAGTCTTAATTTTTCCACTTCATCGCATCCTAAGATCATCCCCTTCTCCCATCAACTCCAGATCTGCCACATCATAAGGCAACCTCTTGTAGCCATTTCCAACAACTAATCCACCTTATAATGCCTCTCGTCAGCATCAGAAATAATGGATCAGGGTTTTATACCAATAACATGATTCTAATAAACTTGATAGCATATGAACACAAAGACTCTTCTTCTACCTTAAGTTTAAGAGAGTTAATCAGCTTCTCAGTTTTGGGACAGAGAAATGAGCCAAAAGTTGCTTCTTGAAATCATCAAAGTATTTGATGCTTCTTAGAACCAATATGAAAAACAACCCAAGGGCAATATCCTTCAAAGTGGTCAATAAAACTTGACATTTAATGGCATTAGACATCACATGAAAGTTCAGCATGGTCTTAGATCTCACCAAACAAACAATGGTCCCAGCAATACCTTCATAGTCATACGTATTAAGTGGAATTCCCAAAAAGAGAGAATTGTAAGGAGTGGATGTAGGCTAAGTTAATGGCCACATAATGATAAATCAATTTGCTGCTTGCTTATTTATTTTAGTTTAATTTTGATTGTAACCTATTAAGAGTGACATAAAATCAACATTTAATTTTTAGATGTTGAACTTTAATGGCACAGTTCAACTTGGGCAACTCCCTCCACTCTTACTGGGTTGTGCTTATGATCAATGGCCATCATGTCAATGACCTCCATGGCTACAATCCTCTTCACTCTTTATTGGTTTTGAAATGATCCTCATAAGATGGCGAGCTTTAAAATTTTCTCAAACATTGGAGCCCAAGATTGCCAAATTTCATCATAAACACAACACCTACTTCAGAACTTTTTTTTTATATAGTAAATTCATTCCACCACACCATTACATCCACAAAAAATCATATCTTTGTTTTAAAATTTTCAAGATCCTTCCAATGCCATCTTAATTAAAGTTGGCACCTACCCAATTCCTTCATGCCCGAGTAAAAAGCTCCACCCCTTAAATATAACTCCTCAACAAGTTTGGTTGGACCATTTTGAATTAATTTAGGCTATAGTATAGAAGGTCCAATTCTATGGTGAATCAAACATTTTGGCATCTTGAATATATTTCAACAATGATGCAGATAAAATCACAATCATATGCGATACAAAACCAATCAGACAATTCTCAAATATTACTGGATAGCCACTGGCCAAGTCTTAAAATTGGCACTTAGGTCAGTTGTTTTATTCATTATGTTCCTTTCACTACAAGAGATCTTTGGGAATCTGAAAATATCGGCTACTTCTCATAGTCTATGTTCCACAAATCCATTATCCTCATTCCTGACTCTTTGAACCTTCCAATTGTTTCGACAAATTGGACCTTTTCTAACAGTCACTAACTCTAGCAACAAAGGAACTTCCTAAGATAAAATCCCCAGATTGTCTGCTAATCTCCTGTTTCTTTCCCTGATGCTGAGGCACGCATTACAAATCCATTATCCTCTTCCAGCAGTCAAACAATTAAACCACTCACCTAATCCTAAAATAATAAAAATAAAATAAAAAAGAAAGAGGTAAGAAAGGGAGAGATTAAGTTTATAACAAAATAAAAACCTGCTTGAAGGAAGAGACCATGGAAAACTTATTGACCCTGTTCAAGGTTCGATGAGACTTGCCATCGTTTAGGATAAACAAGATGTCTAGCATCTAGATGAAGGTGCCAATTCATGATTTTTGAGCAACAACGAGGCAAACCCTCCATTTGACTTTCATCTTCAACTAACTGCTCTATAAATGTTGTTTCCTGCAGAGAAAAGATAACAGTAAAGTCACCATTAGATGAAAATTTATGAGGACCAAAATAAATCCTAGAACACCAAATTTTCTGTTTCAAAAACATAGAACTATAAGCTGAAAGTGAAGATTTGGGTGGCCTTGAAAAATCATTCAAATAAATAAAAAAGAAGAAAAAGAAAAAGAAATTAAATTGAAGATAGCATTGAATTTAGTTACAATATTCATATATTTATGCATATGAAAAAAAGATATTTATGCATATACATGACACGTACGTCCATTGTAGACATGTATCTTTCTTTAGCACATGGCTAATTGAATGATTAAATATTAAGACAATAAAAGCACAGTTGCAGTGCATGGATTATGATCTCTACATCACTACAATATTAATAATGGAGTTCATTCCGGAAAAAGGAGCGAAATATTACATTCAGTTGACATGATGGGAAGATTGCAGATCTAAAACTAGTATAGTATGTAAATTTCCAAGAAAGAGATGGAGAGAAAGAAAGAAATCCAAGATATTAGTAATTGGTTCATAAAATAAAGCCAAATTAAATAAATTAAAAACTAGACTACCATTAGAACTTCTCAAAATCTTAAGCATGTACAAATGTATTGTATAATTTTATAACCATGCATTTTTAATAGTTAAATTTTTAAAGGCCCTTGTAGGAATTTTCAAGATTTAGATGGATTATTACTTCATCGCCTGGTTTGATAGGTGCGTATCTCCTGTTCACCATATAATGATCTATAATCGCTATAATTAACAGCCAGCTTCCTATGATTATCTTCATGCAACTAATGTACATGTTGTGCAAATTATTATGCAAATTTACTAGACATAGACTCAACAGAAAGTTCAACAAGATCTATGAGTTTTTTAGGTTAAAACTCAAAAAGCATTTCAATGAACTCGCACACAAAAATTTAATAGCAGATGAATTCTATGGAAGCTGAATATTTAGCAATAACAAATCCAAGCCAGACGCATGCATTTTAATCATATATCATAACAAATCATTGAATCCCTATTTACAAACTCAACTTGTTTATTAATTTATGTGTGATAAGCAATTGAAAATTCTAATTAAATTCACTTTTTTTTCACAAAAATTTCTAAAAGTAATACATGAATTTCATAAATCTATCAAACATAACAATTTTAAGTCAATAATGCAATTTATGCATTTTATTATAATAAAATTTTGCTATCTGAAATACATCATTAATTTTAGGGAAATTTACATACATACCACTTTATAACATCCTATTTACATATCTAACACCTAAAACTTTAATATTACATCCATACCACCCTATATTATTTTAATATCAAATATACCACTTATATTTCTTTCCTACCACTCATATATTTCATTTCTACCACTCATATTTTGTATGAAAATGAACTATGGGTGGTATTTATGTAATATTAAAGTTTTAGATGTTAAATATGTAAATAGAATAGTATTAAGTGGCAAATAGGTCTTACTTTAAAAAAGAAAGGAAAAAAACAATACAACAAAAATAAAGTAAAAGCTCATGATAATCCTAGCACAAAGTTCATGTCCACATCTTCTCAAGGCTTTAAAAGGAACAAGTAAAGGTGCGTAACAATCAATATTATTTTTTTCTATCTGGATGTGTAACAAATTCTACGCTTGAAACAATTGGCACTAAATCTCTGTTTAAACTTAGTAGCATCTATTCATAGTCATACTCATTGTTTTATCCTGACCAAAATATGCCAAAACACCTCAAGCATGCAATTCTAGAATAGCAAATCTTATTCAGATGAATCAAGAATGCATAAATGAGCTCTCTTAAGGCTAACCATTCTTAATCATTTATTTTTTTAAGCATAGATGAATCATTATTTAAGTCCTAATATAAGTGATGAATTATTCTTTCTTAATATAATCAAATATGGACACTTTAGTTTTCATTGTATTCAAAACAATACCAGCTGTACTTAACGCATCAACAAACTTGTTCTTAACCACGACAAAATGTTTCAATACAAACGTGAACCCCACAAAAACTCAGCCAATTTAGCATCAATGTGTCTTGCTTTCATTTGGGAATTCAAATATTTTAATACTTGATTATAACAAAAGACAAACTCTTTAGACAACATATAATGTCTCCAGTATCCTAGTACTTGCATAATTGTACAAAATACTTTGTCATAATTTGAATATTTTTGTTCAACCTCATTCCATTTCTCATAAATAAAAGCAAATGTCTCTTTTGACATAAAACTCTTTCAATACATATACTTCATTATTACAGAAAATATCAAAAACCTTATTAGAATCAAGCAGTTTAAGTACATGTGAGCTTGTAAGCCCCTCGATATTCTTTTCAGCACAATAAGTTAAAATTTGTCCATTTAAAATCTCTTTTTTTAAGATAAGTTATTGTTGTTATTATAGTATTAAAATTTTTAATGAACAATCTATAAAATATAGCAAAACCATAAAAGCTCCAACCACATAAATATTATTACGTGTTGATCAATTATTAATAATTGGCTTTTTTAAGGTCAAAATATAGTTTATAAGTAACACAACAAATCCAAAGAAAATCAAAGTGGACTAAAACAATATTTTTTCCTCAAATTAAGATATTAATTTTTCAGTTCGCAACACTTCAAGGTTCTGGCAATGCAGAAATGAATGCTACAAAACAGAAGAATGTGGAAATAAATGAGATCAGCAGCAATGAAGGCCCTTGCAAGTTCCATGCAAAGCACGAATGAAGGTTGCGACTTAGAGAAATTCTAAGAAAAAAACTAAGGCTCTAATATGATGCAAGAATTGGAGAGAATTAGTTAATTTAGTATTGATCAAGTATTTATACAATCCAAGATTGGAGAGAATTAGTTAAGATTCATTTTAGTATTTATCAAGTATTTATGCAATCCTAGTAAAGCTTCTAATATGAAATATGCAAAATCAGAGACAGAAATTTCGCCATATAATTAGTTACAACAAAACAACACACATGGATCGGTCAAGTTGCATCCATGAGCATATGAATCAATGAGATAGCAATAAACTAAAGTGATGAAGAGTTGGTGGGCTTGGTTAGTGGGTTGGCAGAAGTGGCAGCGGGGTGGATGCCTTGGGGTGTAATAAGTGTGAGGCGGACTGAGAGTGGATGGCCAACAGAACGCTAACTAGGAGGCATATCTGTGGGCTGAGTTAGGGTAGAAATAGCAATTTATCCATAACTTCAACGAAAAAATCAAATAAAGATTCGACCAAAAGCCCAAAAACCAAGCTTGATGTGAAACCAAATGACTAGGGTGCAAGCGAACCAAGCGTCCGACGAGCTACTTGTTGCTCGGTTCGATTAAAGCTCGTTTGTGATCGTTTAACTAACTAAACAAACCAACTTGAACAACATTTTTAATACTCAATCCTTAAATAAACAAGCTTGAACACTAAAGTGTCCGGTTCATTTATGTTCAAGAACAACATCATTTGAAGCTCGTGAAAATGCTCGACATTAAGCTCGATAAAAGCTTGATTAATATTTAATTATAAAATTGATAAATATACATAATATAAATATTTTAATTTATTATAATATAATGATATAATTATTTTTAATTAATAAATTTTAAAATAATTAAATATTATAATATATGTTGTAGTTTTAATTTCCTTATAATTACTAATATATTATATTACATTGTTAGATATTGCTCATTTGATAGCTCAAGAATACTCATTAGATTTGTTCATGAACATGCTTGTTTGATAGTTTAAAAAAATTCGCTAAATATGTTCACGAACAGATCTCGTTAAAGCTCGATAAGCACTAAACGAACCGAACATGAACCAAACATGAACACCATTAATTTAAATAAACCAAACACGAACACAAACAATAAAGCTCGAATCAAACACAAACTGAACTTGAACAAGTTAATAATAAACAAACTCAAACAAGAACACTCACATACTCGACTCGGTTTGGTTCGTTTGCAGCCCTGAAATGACTTAAGAGAATCAATAGTTCTAAAGAATCCTTGGCTAGACCAACATCAATCGAGTACCAAATTAGAGACATAACACAAACCATTCTCAAAAGGAATAATTTCAGTCATGATTACTAATACAAAATTTAAGAACTATGAATCACAAATAATTAAAATAAAATCAATACTCACATAATCAACTTGCTCGACTCAAGGCGCATGACTTGTTTTGACGAGAAGATTTGCATCAACAAGACATTTTATGTGTGAGGCAGCAATAAGATAAATTAACAATTAAGCTAAAATAGCCCAAATTTCCAGGATCAAAGCTTGATTTCAAGTCAATCGAGCAGGGTGAGATATCAAACTAGTTTGATATGACTTTATAATAGCCTAGTATAACTTGCTTCAAGCGGTTGTAGTACTTTTATTGTGACTTGTAAGGATATGTCTGTAATTCTTCGTAATGTCTATCTTGTTGGAACACGTATTTGGCTAGTTAAATATACTTTTATTAATTTTCCTGATGTCAAAACAATGGAAATACAAGCATCAACCATAGAGTCCGTTACTAAAAATCAACTATTTAATTTAAAGCTTCATTTGGGATAACTTTTTTACAGTTTTATAAAGTAACTTGAGCAATAAAGAAGACATACTTGAAAACCTTCTCTCACTGTATCTAGTTGCCTCGCAGAAGCTGAAGCACCCTGATACCATCTCTTTGGATCCCAAATTATCGTGCTATTGAATGCAAACCCAGACATATCCACATGAAACCTTCGAAGTCTCTTGCTCCTCTCATTAGTGTTCCACCCAATAACTCGGCTTCCGTTACATACTGGGCCTTCAATTGTTGCAGCATTTTTACTCTGAACAAGCATGGCAACCGGCCAAGTTCCAAATCTCCTGTACGTACTAATGCATCAGTTCTACACCAAAAAAGAGAATCTATCTAAGAATAAAATAAATAAATATTAAATTTCAATAAAAATAGCTCTGCATTAGTTGAACTTTAAAATCCATGTGGAAAAAGTATAAAAAGGAATATTAAAAAACCATTAACATATAAATTACGAGAAAAAGGGCTCATCTAAATACTAAGAAAGAAAAATGTTAAAGTTAGTAAAAGTTCATAGCTCACACGCCTTCTAGGACAAACTAATATAAGCATTGCACACTCAAATTTGTTTAGTTTAGGTGGATAAAATCAATCATTAAGCATGAATTAAGACCTACAATTTGTTTACTCAGAACTGGTTTAACCAGCCAAATATAAAAGTTGCCCATAGCCTTGATTTGTTCATTGCTCCTACTTGCCCGTGATTAAAGCTTGACAAAGCTCCTACCTTCTAGACCAAAGAGCTCTACTCGGACCTCAAAACTCAAACATTGAAGAACCCAAGAAACTTTAGAAGTCAACAACCCAACAAGCTACGTTTCAAATTCAAGAAATCAGTAGTTCATCTAAGTTATTCATTGACAAAGTATAGATTATTGATACGTTAGGGGGGGGGGGTGGGGGGGGCTTGAGAGCAAAAACAAACAAGAGGGGCAGCAACATCAGGAAAATACCTGGACCGACCCAGCCGGTTATTCCAACAGGAGCTGAACAAGCCCAAGTGTTGGGCAGAACCAGGGGAGGAATCAAAGGGGGGTTTCGACCATCCTTGTTAGGCCCAGGGAAGTTGTAATTCATTATATAAGGAGGGGAAATTAAGGAAGAGATATTTATGAAGGGTTTATTTGTTTAGGAAAGGTTTCTATTCAAGTAGTTGTTTAAGAAAGTTCATGATTAAGGGAAAATATTTAGAAAAGTTTCCTAAATTATGTTTATGTTAATTACGAAGTTCTTATTTATTTAGAAAGGTTTCCTAAATTATGTTTTATGCTGATTAGGATGGTTTTAATTGTGTTATTGTATTCTAGGGCTATTTAAGAGGGAGTTTGTCTATGGTTTATGGTAGAATATTGCTGAGCTTATTTTCCTAGTGTTTGTTGTGAGTTCCTAGTGACGTCTAGGATTTGCGGGAGAGCTGGTCTACCTCTCGAATAGTAGATCAATTGTATCGTGCTTTATTATTAAAGGAGAAATAAAAAAATCAGCCCTATCTTTGTGTTCCTACATTGTTCTTCTCTTTTATTTGCTATTTTTACTTCCCAAGACGTATCAGTTCTCTCCAAAGGAACTCGCCACAGGCTCTCACCCTATTCTTGGAAATCATCTATAGTTCTCACCAAATCCATAGATGGCAACCCGGCTTACTCGTTACAAGAGCGGCTATGCTCAAATGATTGATTTACTTTTCTTGTTATTTTTTGTAACCAATTATGTACCACTAACCTTGGACCACAAGTATAAACAAGGGGTTGAGGATCATAAACGCGTTATTTCATATGACTTAATTATGCACCTTCCTAACAAAATCATTGTCCTCAAAATTACCCAAGAGTTTCTCTCTCTAGAGCTCTATAATCCCAATTAAGCAAAGAAATTATTTGACTGACAACTTCTCTTTTCTTTTCATTTACCCTCTTCAGACCCAATCTGAACTTATTGCAAAGTTTCGATGAGAATCTATGGGCAACATTTGATCTAATGTCCTCAAAGTATTGTGAGTATGGACAATGCCAAAGACTAGTAACCAAATCATGAATAGATCTGTGAAACATTTCTTATTGATCAACCATAATAATAATGAAGTCATCACCTTCAAGCAGCTTTAGAACATGGACGATTGTCTTATTCGAATAATCCAAAGAATCTTTGAGAGATTCCCTCAGCAAGTCCCTATAACAAATATGCCCCGAGAGTCGTGGCTCACCTCTCCTGCTCTTCGCTAACAAGCCTCTCTACGAGTTGTTTTGTCGGTTCTTTCCTACATTGAGTCGAGATAAATCAAGAAGATCATTGGAGAGACTCCTCTCCTTCACTGAGCTGACAACTATCCACCTCAGCCACTAATGCCTTTCCGGTTGAAATTGTTGAAGCTCAATCTCCCACTATATTCAAGATGCCTATACTAAAATCTTTCAAGGGCAAGTTTAATATGATTGACCACTTGCTCACTTCAAGTCTACCAGTTCACTATTGGTGATGTTATAAAATGCTGCTTGATCTTCACTACTTTTGACGAAGCACCCTTAAGTGTTCATGGCTCTCATTGTGCAGCATCAACTCCTTTAGCATCATCAACCGACAATTTATTATCCATTTTTCCAATGCGCAAAGACTACTAAGAAATTCTTAAGGCTCTTTTGAATATGAGACGAGAATAACGAGTCACTCCGATAGTTTGTGACTCGATTCTAGCGAGAGATGCTAGATAATTAAGATTTGAAATCTATTGATGCCTAAGTAGTTGTTACCTAGGGCCTTTGAGAAGGTTCATTTTAATATGAATTCGACCTCCAATACTTGAAGACTTTGGTTGGGTTGCTCCAACAAATCAAATCTCATATAAATTTTGAAGAGTACAATCATGCCACTTGATACATCACCAAAAAATTATATTGGTTGAGCACGAATCTCCATGTATATTTAAGTTAGAAACTTCTAAAATCAAATTCTAGACCATTTGAACTCCAATTTTAGCAAACTTATAGTCGAACTTAATGTCACGATGAGAAGAACCCAATGACACGAAAAAAAGATCTCGTTCGAACCCAAATAAGCCCAATTCAAGAGCCTGAAGCGCAATTAGAAACTTCAAAACATTAATTGGATGACCAATGATCTCCAAAATTTGACATGCTTATAGTCAAATCGAGCGGTTTGATGAGACGAATCCAACGAGCGCATATTGCTTAATTTCAATATCATTTAGGATTTAAATGCTAAGGAAATAATATATGATCAAGGGAATAAATACAATCAATCTGATGGAGTGCTTCGAATTTTTCTTATATTTACGATCATGCCACTCTCAAAAATCTATAAATAAGACACTTATCTCTACATGGAGGGGGCTTGAAGTTGGGGCTAGAGACTTAAGAAAGCTCCAATGCTTGAAGAATCCCGGAGCTCCACCCAAGCACCATCATAACAGATCTTTGTGTGATCGTCGCCGACGGACCTTCGCCCGACCTCCCTGGCTAGATCCTCGCTGATAGACCATCTCCATCTAACCTTCGTTAGGTCGTTGTAGTAAGACTTTCACTGCCCGACAATCGTTGCCGGACTTTCGAAGCATGGCTTCCACCGTCAAACTTCCGCCCAACCACCAGTGCACCACCATTGAACCACCATCATCTGATGATGGTCCTTTGACCTTGATCCTTAGACCATAATCCATTGACTATGACCTCCGACACCATCGTCCAACTACGATTCTCCGACTATTATCACCTAACTATGATCCTTTTGATCTCTGTCGCCTGATAACTAATGTCCCTCCGACCTCCATCGTCTGATAACTAATGTCCCTCCGACAACCATTGCCTGGCTATGATCCTTCCCATCTCCATCATGCCGCCAACTAGGATTCCTTCAACCTCCGAAATCCCCAGACTATGGTCATCAGACCACTGTCACCTGACAACAGTTCTCTGACTACCTTCGCCAGACTACGGATCTTTGACCACGGTCACCCACCAACTACCATCCATAGACCAGCATCGCTTGCCAACTATGGTCCTCCAGCCACCATCGTTCGATAACGATCCTCACAACCTATATCACTCACTAACTACATTACTCTGACGATCATTGTTTGATTATGTCCTCCGACCTCCGTCATCCAACAACTACAGTTCCTCCGATCACCATTTCTTGTGTATGATCCTTTTGACCGTCGTTCCACCATCGACTATGGTTCATCCAACCTCCGTCATCCGTCGACTATTGTTGTCAAATCCCAATCCTCAGGCCTCCATCGCTTGGCCATGATTCACCGACCTATAATCTTTTGATCATTCTTGCATGGAAACTACATGCTTATTAGCTCATCTTTTATTTATGTGTGTGTAGAACCTTCATAAAAAGCTAGGAAGTTAAACACTCTCTCTCTGCCACTGTGAATATTCCAACACACTACACCACTTGTGCTTTTAATTCCAAGTCAACATAATATAGTCATATCCAGAAGAACTGGTGACAACTCCAATACTTCAAGAAACAGTCGTGTGACCATAAAGACATCACCCAAGCAACCAAACAATTGCTAACCACATCAATAATAGCATAATCATGATCCTCTCCCTAAGAGACATGAACGGCGACATTTGACCTCCCACCAACATTTTAAGCTAACTGAGTTTATCTCTTATTTTCCCACCGTTTCAAACCCAATTTATAAGGTCTTGGTGTTATAGTTACAACATTCATGCAAAAAATTAAAATTTAAATAAGCATAATGACTAAAAGAGATAAGAAGCTCGAGCAAGAAAAAAAATGCAGTATCTGTTTAACCAGATGCACTGAATAAAAGGCAGAAATCAGAACGAAATGATTTACCAGCTGAAAACAAGAAAACCACGGACTTTTCATCCACCACAATTATAAGGCCGAAGAAAATGGTGGTAGATCATAGATAATCAAGTTTTTCACCTACGTATACCGTGGAGTGAACTGCTGGATGTTAGTCTGATGTATCTTCCACCCAAGAAGAAAAATTTGAAAAAGAAAACCCAAAAAGACAATTTTATCTTAGATAAATCAAGCAAGTATTACCTGATTTCCCTCAGCTTGGAAAAGAGCTGGAGGGAATAAATATTGTCATCGTCGGCAAAATAGACAATGCCATCAAGATGATGGTTCTCGATGTGCTGGAGAGCGGTGTTGCGCTGATGCACACCCCGGTCCTTCACCTCCTTGGATTTCTTCTTGCACACGAGATGACGATACATAACGCCCGTTTTCCAGAGCACATCAGCAGTCTCTTCAGAAGCGGATTCCATCTCAACCACTATCCACAGAAGGGGCGGAGGCACGAGTCGAAGCGTCTGGCCAAGGCGGTGGAGGTAGTAGGACTGGAGTGCGCGGTTGTAGGTGGGTGTGACAATGATGAGAAGCTTGGAACCCATCGCAGGCATAGGCGCAATCTCCTTATGCCCCGATTGAGCACTTGGTGGGCTGAAAATCGTCCCGAGTTCCCTTCGTGCAGAAGAGATCTCAGAACGGGAAAGCAGTGGATGTTGTGTGGTAGGCCAGATAGTAGAGGTTAGGGAACTGTCAAAGCCGATATCAAAAAAGGGAGAGATGGCGAGCAAGAAACCTAAGAGAAAGAAAAAGAAGAAGCGAAGGAGGGAGCGCTTGCAGTAGCTCCAGGTAAGCGGCGGCCTCCAACGCTTGCGGGAAGAGGGTTTCGGGAGAAATATCTCCAAACCAAGGAGGCCTATGCGGCGGAGACGGGCAACAATCGAGAATATTGCCAAAAAGGGCCGAAGAGAAGGGGAAGACGAAGAACGTGGTGAAGCATGTCCCATTTGATCTTTGTCTTTCATTTCAAAGGTCAATGGCACGGGAAGAGGTCTATCGTGGTTGTGTTGGTGTGCTGGCAAGAGAGTGCGCCTGACCGAGGGCATGGTAAGTCACCCGTTGCTCACTGAAAGATCCTCCAATTTCGGGAGGATGACGGCGGCGGCGGCGGCAATGGCCAGCGCCGAGGTCGAAGGAAGAAAGCGTCGAAAATCAACAGAGGGCCGCAGGTCGCGGCAATGACTGCGAGATGGCAGATCTCGGTTTTCGGCCCTCTTGTTGAATAGCGTTTCCCGGCGTGTAAGGCAATTGATTGCGCCGAAAATTAGGAAAATTATGCAGAGATACGAACTTTTAAGCAAGATGACTTTCAAGAGCAGTTCATTCAGCTATGATTTCCTTGAAATTTTATTTGGTTCGGTGTAAAGATGCAGAGGAACATTCGGTCTTAGGCAAAATTGCGCCTATTCCGAGGTGTACCGAGTTCTCGGTACACCTCGGAATAGGCGCAATTTTGCCTAAGACCGAATGTTCCTCTGCATTCGGTCGGAGGACGTAATAATTGTTCGATTTCCTTTGGGTTATTTGTTTGGGATTAGTTTGGAGAGATTATTTTTAATGGAGTTCAAATGCAGCTGTATGTGTGGACATCAATAAAATTATGACTTGTAAATTGCCCACATGAATATTCATTTGTATATTATTATGATTATTATTATTATTATTGTTGTTGTGACCTCGGCCAACCCGCCCAGGGTCCTGGTAAAAATAATACAATGGCAGAAGCTTCACTTTTCATGCTAGTATTCATTATTTTTTCTTTGTTATTCGTTGTTCTCCTTGCATCTTCGGCCTTCATTGTTATCTTTGCAACTCTGGTATTCGATCACTTTCATCTGTGCTAATGACTTCATCTTAAAAAAAGGTTAGTCAATTATTTGTTTGTCGTGATAATTGTCTGCATAATAACTGCATATCTTCTACATATTTACTGCATATAAACTATGTTTTTAGTTCTACGTATTTATTTCGTACTTAACAAATTTTTGTGTTTGTTGTTCCTTTTCGACTCCTTTTAGGGTTTATGGTTTGTTTTTTTTTTTTAATAATTGCATGTTGGTTGCTGCCTATTTAGGGTTATGCGTATTTTTTGTCTATCTTCTGCATATTTAATTTTTCATATTTTATGTGTTTATTTCTTTAATATTTCATATCTATGTTTGACCTCTTATTTTTCGATGATATGTATCAACTTTCCGATCAATTAGCGACACCTTTGTGAATATAATAAACCCTAATGTGGAGGACATCTTGAGGAGAATAAACATCTCCCAATTTCTGAAATTCCTTTCTCTCGAGCAGAATGTCCAACTGATCTAAGAGCTCCTCAAACTGTAGGATATTCCACGATAATGTTTTATAATAAAGGGTCATGCTATACAATTCACATTAGATGAAGTGGCAATTCTTACAGGTTTGCCAAACATAAATCAAGAGTTCTCCTTACTTAGCTCTGCACTTACAGGAGTCTCATCAAAGAAAGTAAAGTGCGAGATGATAGAGTTGAACAGATCAATCCCCCATCCACTATATATGTTAAAAAAAATTATTATGTATTTGTATTCAAATTTATTTTACTAACTTAATAACTTTCAAACCCCAAGGAGACTCCGTTCAATATCAAATAATGTAGATGAGTTTTTATCTATTAATTGGGCGAGATCAGTTACAAAAATTTTAGTTCGAGAGTTTATTAAAATTTTAAGGAAGATTTTAATGCAAAAGTCAGTTAGTTACATAAATGGTTTTGTGTCTTTACTACTTGTGAGTGCTAAGAGCATCATCATAATTTTTATTTCATTTTACTAATTCATTTCTTAATTTACATTTGATCTTAATTTGATTCTTTTAGCACACTTCAATACATGCCCCTAAGTACCAGGACCAAATGTCATGTTTCTTTCGATTGGGTGATGATATTGTATATAATTTAGTGAAGGCATATAATTCAAAAAAAAAATTATTTGTTAATTTAAAGGAAATATATATGCATATGCAGATTTGCCATGCATCAATTTTTAATTAATATCTATAAGAAGAATGGAGATTTGCAAACAAATAAATTATTGACAGGTTTTTGATGCCCTCCGAGGAATTACCCAAGAGGAAGTAGACAATCTGCTAGGCATCCAGAACTTTCGGACACTCAACCCTCCTTCCCCACAAGAAATATTTTCCTAAGTAGCTAGAATAAAATTCCTCACCCAAATACCTTATTCTCCCCATAATCACCCCCCCCCCCCAGGCAAGCCCACCCCTAAGTTGATTATATATTAAAACAGTTGTAGCGGCTGAAATCCTGAAAAAGAAGGACCAACCCTAAATTGAACCGAATGGTGAAGGTTTTTTTTTTTTTCTAAATTTGAAAAAACTTGTGGGTCGTGCTAGTCGGGCTGACAATATATAAATAAGACAAAAATAATAAAACATAATACATATGAATATCCACGTGAGCAATCCACGCGTCACAATTTTATTGGTGTTCAGACAGAGCTGCATCCGGACTTCGCATAGAATAATTTTTTTAGTTTGGGGTGGTTTTTAACTGCTTTTAGAAGTACTTTTTAATATGAAAATTAAAATTTTGACATTACAAAATTGTTTTTAAGTAGTAAGATAGTCATCTCAGATGAAGTCTTAGGCTTCATTAGGGATGACTTTCGTATTGGTTCTTAAAGTAATTATTTAGTACAAAAAATTAAATTTTTGTAATAGAAAATTACTTTAAGAATTAATAAAGTCCCAAACGAAGCTTTAATATTTTCTGAAGTATATTTTTAGAACAAGAATTTTCAGTTCAAAATTTTTTTGTAAAAAAAAACTATTTTATCCCAAAAACGTAGTCATAGGCTATTAATCAATGAATTTGAATTTTGTGTATTTGATTAAAAAAATCCCAAAAAAAACAGTTTCAAAATTATATTTGAATTTATTATATGTACAATTTGATATAGTTCAGTAAAATAGCAAGTAATAAAAGAACATGAATATTTTTTTATTTAAAAAATATAAAAGAAATATAAAATCAACATATAAAACAAATGCAATAGAAGAACAATTAAAAATTTATCTCTTAACTATAAATTAAAAATGAGAATAGTTGGAATAACAAAAAATCAAAATAAAATTTAAAAAAATAAAACCATCCAAACCTAAGAAATAAATAAAAATAATCAATCATAAAAACTTAAAATACTAGATGAGATTTATTGGTGATAATTCTACTTATGTGATGATGTTTCATCAAACACTATAATAAAACCTACTATATCGAAAAATTCAGTGATTTCCCATAAAATCGTGACTCTATCGGCCTGTTTAGTCAATATGTAAAAGAGCTTTACCAGCATACATATCACTACACATATGCAATTAATTTTTCTATTTTTCATAAGAAAATTTACAAATGTATTATATAGTCATTATAACAATTATAATTTTTATAATAAATATGATTTGTAGGGATAATTTTTATTGCATCTAATATGACTAATGTTTATGAAAATATATTCTTTACATCAAAAATCCAAATCTATTATGAGTCTTCTAATGCATTTATATCAATAATTAATTATTAAGATTGACAACCTATAATAAATATTTATGAACATAATAAGAAAAAATAATAATAATGCTCATTAAGAAGAGTATGATTATCCCTAATAAAAACATTTGTTACTTATTACCACAAATGGTATGAACTCCAAATTTGATTAAGATCCACTAAGGTTTTGTTTGGGATAGTTTTAGATCATTATTTTTTTCCTGCTTTCAATAAATTTTTGTATTAAAAATCAGCTTTATAAAGCAATAAAAAAACCATCTCACTTGTCACTCCGGTCGAAAACTCTTGGATATACTTCCCCAAAAAAAAAAAATAACTTTCATAAAAAATAAACAATGAACATATTTATTCAACTTCAAGTGTTAAGAGACATATAATGAATTTTAGACATACCTTATCAAAATTCCCTTAAGGCATTCTTTCTACTAAAATAAAATTTAGTTTAGGGATATATATGCATTTGATTATATAACTAATTTAAGAATATATATATTTTTTAAGTGCACATTGATAAAATTTTAAAAGTAATGAGAAAATTAATTTGAATAATTAATCACTATGCTTATATATTTTCTTAATAATGATTAATTTTATGAATGTGCTTAAAATTCCAAGAGATGAGAAATTATGAGGCTGAGAGACAGAGATAAGGATGTTAATTGTTATCTATAGGTGGAAGTTGGCTAGTGATAAACATTGAGATTGCCTCAACTCCAAAGATTAAAGTCCAGTCTAAGAAAGCCATTAGATGGAGAGGTTTGAATCGGCTTGATCATGTCAAATTTGATCTCAAGGTCGTGTTCACCATCGGAAAAGGTTTGAAGATCATAGAGTCGCGTAAGACATACTCGACTTTCAATAAATTTTTTGTAATAGAAAATTGTTTACCCACCGATGCTTAGCTTGGTTGGTGGGCGTGCTCGTTTGGGAACCCCCCATCCCGAGTTCGATTCCCTCGAGTGGCAGTCGCCCCTTAAGTAGGGGCCCCAAAGCGCCGGCTGCGAGTACAATGACGTGCGTGGGTGGTTCAGTAGGTCGGTCAGGGTTTACGGACCGCTAAGCGCGCTCGGCGATGCTTGGCGTGGCAACGGACGATTCCACATCACAAAAAAAAAATGTTTAAGAAAGCAATAAGAAAACTATCTCAAATGAAGCCTAAAGATATGTTTGGGACAACTTTCTTACTGATTTGTAAAGCTGGTGTTGAGAAAGTAACTTTTAAAGCTGTTGTTGAAAGTAGCTTTTCTAGTACCATTTTTTTCAAACAACAAAAAAATATAGTGATCAAACATGATTCCGATCTGAAAACCGAATCTATAAGAAACCTATCCCAAACGAAGCCTAAATGAATTTATTTTATTCTTTTTGATCTCGTACCCAACTTATGTTGACTTAATGTAGATTGTTGGTCTGCTTGTACTAGTGTCCAATTATATCTTTATGAACAAAGTGGTTCTTGACCAATGGAACTTTTCATGCAAAGATAAGTGAAAAGGATATCCCTAAAAGAGTATTGAGTATATTGATAAGTGAAAAGGATACCCAACTTATTGACATTCAATTTCTTTATGGACATGGTTGAAATCATAAGGAATTCCACACAAGAGAGTCCCAATATTGCCAAGTGTTGCTTGTAAGGGAATCAACAGTTTTGTACTACTAATTGTTAACTGTTTATGGCATGCTATAACAATATTGTTAATCAAAGCTAATGATATGTGTTGTGGGTCAAATATGCATGGCGGTAGAAAGAGAGTTTAACATCTTAGTATTTGTTCAAAGATCCATCCCACACACATAGAAGAGGATGCAGGACACCCGAGTTCTTACATAAAAAATTTAAAACAAAGAAAAATCACAGGATCGTCTCAATTGGAGTGATTCTAATTGAATTTATAGAGGGTGTTACAAATGAGACCCTTTATCATGGTTTAGAAAGTTATTGATATAATATAGTAAATATTAACTATAGAGAATGAATTATGTGGTGGAAATTAATAGAAGAGCTTGTTGCATAGAAGTTGCTTCAATGAATCATTTGCTATTTTGTTTGATCATTCTCCTTTGAGGATGAGAAATCAGAGATCATGACGTTCAGCGTAAATTTTAATGACGATATTGAGGGTGAGAGTAGGCATCGACGACACAGACATTACCCTTATGGGTAAGAACATATATTGAAGTTATTGGTGCAGTTTACAAAATTTCATGTTTTTTTTTTGGTATTTTTATCAAAATATGAGCACTTGTTTATTTATTTTGATATTTGTAAGCATTTTTGAAATTATGATCCCATTTGGTTGAAATTTTTTGTCAATGCAACCATCATTGAGATTTTTAAATGTTTTAATTAAGCACTTGAACCATTTCAAATTTGCCACTTACTAACAAAGGATCGAGTACAATTATTGATTTTGCAAGCGACAATGTGAGTGATGAACTCAAGAGTTGATAAATTTTAAGTGTATTTCTTTTGCAAAAGGTAAGAAAGGCCTAATGCAAATATATAATTAAATAAATTCATGGCTTTTACAGTTGAAAAAATATATATTAATTCAAATCTTAATTTCAACACCATTTTTTTTAAGGAGGATAGTCTGACTTAATTATTTAAGTTTACTTTTATTTTGTCCTTGACTCCCTGTTGCAACCTGGAATATTCGTGGGTGCAGAGAAATATAAAGTTTAACATCTTAGCTTTGTACGAAGATCCAACATGCAATCGATAAGAGAGAGATTGAAGTATTCATAAGAGACACCAATTTACATGAAAACCCCTGAAAAAGGGAAAAATCACGGGGCATGGCACAGTTTTAATGAATCAACTATTATTTGCAGTTGATTACAAATGAGGCCCCTCCTTGGGGCAAGGCCTTGGCTTGATGTAATAAATATACATCATATGGAATGCATTACATGATGGGAATAGTAAGAATCACTATTAACGAGCTTGTTTGATTAGAAGGACCATTGTCGGTGGGTGACGGAGGTCGGAAGGACCATAGTCAAAGGGTGATGGAGGTCATAAAGATCATTGTTTAGCGACGAAGGTCGAAAAGACTATAGCAGGTGGGCGACGGAAGGACCTAGTACGAGGGAAAAGAAGCTCAAAAGGATTGTAGTCAGTGGGCGACGGAGATCATAAAGGTCATTGTCTAATGATGGAGGTTTGAAAGACCATAGTCTGAGGGCAACAAAGGTTGGAAGGACCGTAGTCGTGTGGAAGTCTAAGAATAATTGGAAGCCGGGAGGAAGTTCGGCGTTAGTCGACGGCCGAGTTTATGTTTAGCGTCAGGCAGTGGTCTGGCAGAACTCTGGTGTCAGGCAGTGGCCCAGCAGAAGTTTTGTGTCAGGCAGTGTTTCGGTAGAACTTTGGCGTCGGGTAGTGGTTCGGCAGAAGTCTAGTGCTAGGCGATCATCCGAAAGAACTCCAATGTCGGGCGATGATCTGGTAGAAGTCTGGTGTCAGGCGGTGGTCCGGCAAAACTCTGGTGCTAGGCGGAGGTCCGACAAAACTCTGGTGCCAGGCGGTGGTCCGATAGAAATCCAGCGTTAGGTGGCGGTCCGGCGGAACTCCGGGCGGTGGTCGAGGATGAGCGAGGAGGCAAGAGTGATCTCTGATCTCTCTCTTACTTCCCTTCCTTTCACTTGGGATCCCCCCTTCATGAGAAGGTAGGGGTCTATTTATAGATTTTATAGAGCGACATGACTTGTAAATAGGAGGAAGATCAATGGTAAATTGGGAGTGGTTTGGATGGGTGGCTGATGTAGAATCCCTTGATCGTGGATTTTTACTGGGCATTTGAATGTCTTACTGATATTAGAATTCAATGATCTTGGGCTCGTTGGATTCGTCTCATCGAGCTGCTCGATTCGATTATAAGCATGTTATGTTTGAAAACTATTTGGCAATCCAAATTGTGGTTTGAACCTTCCAACAACACTTCAGGTTCTTGATTTGGACCCATTTAATTTGGACTCAGATTGACTCGAATTTAGTGTCGTTGGCTTCGTATTTTTGAGACGTTCACTTTAATTGTAAGTTTGCTGAAATCGGAGTTTGGATGGTCCCAGATTTAATTTTTGAAGTTTTCAACTTGATTTTGCCTCGATATTCATGCTTGATCAAGTTAATTTTTTGAGGATATATCAGTCCCGTTTAGCATTTTTAGACCTTAGATTTAGAAATTTGATGCATTCACATATGAGAAATTGGTTTCAATTTGAAAAAAGAAAAAGGAAATTTAAATTTCCTTTTAAGTGGCATATGGGCTTTTTGATGCATTTACATAAAGTACTTGTATATTTTTTATTGCATTCACACTATAAATGCTTGAGCAATTTTTGTTGCAACTACATGATGTACTTATATGCTTTTCAATGCAATGGTATAGCATATACGCATGCTTCTAAACACACTTTGTTTACCACATTTTTTTTAATTACATAGAAGATTTCATATTTTTTTCCTTAGAAGATTTGTTGAATAATTTGGAAATGATTAATATTTTGATGTTAATGAGAACATTTCAAATAGTAAGGAGGTTTGATGATGAATTGATGAGTATTTCTAGAGGGAGTTATGATAAAATTAATAAAAAGTTCTTTTATGTTACACTTTATACAAATATATTATTCTTTATCACAAATGATGACCTCTTCTTATGATGAGTCACAAATGATAAAGTTAAAACTCTTATTTACATGTGAGTTCTTCAACTTTAATGACATCATTTCATATAATTCTAAAATATTTCTTTTAAATTTTTTTTATTATTATTTCAAAAATATTTTTATGACAATATTTTTCATTTTTTAAGTTTCATTTTATTTTTTATAAATTATATAATACTCCTTCATGTAAGATATCTGTTCTTTAAGTTGTAGAATGTTTTAAGATAAATCTACTTTATAAGATAATAATAATAATAATATAAGATTATTAATAAAACATGAAATAAATTGATAAATTAATTAGCAATATTCTCTTCTATGTATATGCAAATAATTGATTGTTCTAATATTAAAATATGAAAATATTTTTTAAAGGATAAACATTGGTATTTTTTATGTTCATTCTTTATAAAATGATACAAATTTGCATAAAAGAAATGTTCTATAATTAAATTCAGGCACATTGGCATATGGTTTAAAAAATATTTTTTTAATTTTATCATTAATTAATATTAGGAGGATTTACATACATACCACTTTATTTTATGCTATTTGCATATCTAACAACTAAAATTTTATTATTATATGCCTACCACGCATAAAACAAATATGGGTGCATGTAATGAAATATTAAAATTTATAGGATGATATGAGTAGTAAGAATGAAATACATTAGTGATATATTTGACATTAAAATTTAATATGAGTGGTATGTATATAATATTAAACTTTTGAGTATTAGATATATAAATAACATGAAATAAAGTGGTATGTATGTAAATCCCCCTTAATATTATCCCCAACAGAAGTACTTCTAATAACAAATATAAAATATTAATCCATTCATTAAAAAAGAAAACAACAAACTATTTATTATTAAAATTTTAATCACATGCGGTGCAATTAAGGAGAATTTATTCTGTGCGATGTCCGGACGTAGCTCTGCGTCTAGACTCCAATAAAATGCTGACACCTGGAGACCGACGACCTGATCCAACCCGACCCGAGATGAAAAATTTAATCCTGTAGTGAAATTTTAAATTCATGGCAAACTAAAAATCACTGTAATTGATGTTCCACCTCAAGCATGACCTCCCCGCTCAAACCCCTCGCTTCATCGGAATGGCGGCTCGATTGGCTCAAAAAAAAATCCGGTTTTTGCTCGGTATTGCTAGATATTATTTGGTAATAACGAGGAATATCATCATGTAAAGACCAATACCGAGTTATACCGAGCTATACCGAGCAATACCGAGCAATACCGATCACATACCGAGTTTTCTCTAGGAAAAACTAGATATTTTTTTGTATTGCTCGGTATAGCTCGGTATAGCTCGGTATTGGTCTTCACATGATGATATTCCTCGTTATTGTTTGGTATTGCTCGGTATTTGCTTGGCATTTCTCGTTTTTTAGCGTGATTTTAGCTTTGGGAGGACGTAATAATTTTTCCTCCTCAAGCCACTTGCTCAGTGTTCTAATTTTTCCTCTGTAGCTTGGATTTGGTGGTATAATTATTCTGTAGTTTTGCAAAAAAAAAAAAAAAAATCTACACTTTTTGTGCAAGCTCTTGAATTTAGATATTCTAAGCTAATACTTTTGGTTCGTTTTTGTCAAAATCCATATATTGTTTGTGTGTTTGATATGTTAATTATTGTACATGCTCATTTAAATAAGTTTGTTCGAAATACTTTTGATATGTTAAATTTTATTCATTTTGATGATGTGTACTATTGTATACTACTTTGTATTGTGATGTGTACTACTGTGCACTGTTGTGTATCACTGTGTACCCCTATTTATTCTCATAATAACATTACATAATATTGAAAAAATAATGTTGTGAATGTTATTTTCTTTTCATCCTTTTTATTTTTTCTCTTTTTTATCCTTATATAAGTTCTATTATTATAGAATGAGTAACACTTTTTTTCATTTTTCTAAAATTTCCTTCCATAGATATATTTCTTAAAAAATTCATATTTTTCAATAAAAAATATATGTTCTTTAAGTTGTAGAATATTTTAAGATAGATCAAATTTATAAGATAATAATAATAGAAGATTATTAATAAACCATAAAATAAATTGATAAATTAACAATATTCTCTTTTATGTATGTTGCAAGCTAGAATATACGCAACGATAGATTTGTAATTTTATGTCTTAGCGTTGCACGGATATCCAGCTCACACATAGAAAACTAAAGATTTTTTACGTGGAAAACCCTTGAAAGGGGAAAACCCATGGGGCCTAGCCCAGTTGAAAATGATTCAACTAGAATTTGAGTCGGTTACAATGGGCTGACTCGCCTCCGAGAGCGATCAGATTATAAATAACAATTGTACGATAGAAGTCCGGGTGTCAGGCGATGGTCTGGCAGAATTTCGGGCCTTAGATGGTGGTCTGGCAGAACTTCGGGCCTTAGGTGATGATCTCGTGAAGGCTAGAGCCTCAGGTGGAGGTCTTGCGAATGTGACGACCTCCGGCAGTGGTCCGGCCATGGGCGGATCCCCATATAAGTGAGGGGGGGCAAATGCCCACCCTCAAATTTCTTTTTTTTTTTTTTAATTTTAGAGGGTATTTTTTTATAATATTTTGGGTATTTTGGGCATTTTGCCCCCTCTCAAAAAAATTTTTTGTCATAATTTTATCAATCCTAATCATTTTTGCCCATCCCCTATAAAAAAATTTTTTTTTGCCCACCCTACAAAAAGAAGTTGGATCCGCCCATGATCATGATCTTAATAATTAATTTGGCCGACATAAAATATAGGAGGTTGAACTTCTTGGTAAAGTGTGAAATTGATGATTATAATTTTTATGATCATAAAGTGCGTAATTTTATTCACTATCAAGTATCAACTAAAGGAAAAAAATTCTGATCAAAATATGATTAGGGAGCCTGAATTTTATATTTTTTTCAATAAATTATAGGATTACTATAATATAGAAATAATTAACTAATTATTATATTGAATTCATTGCAAAATAAATGTTAAAATTTTTAAATCATAATAACTTAATATAAAGAATGCATGTTTTATTTTAGCATTAAAAGAATACCAAAAAGTATTAAGAACAAAAATCAAGAAAGAAAAATGCTATATTTACTTTTTTGAGCTAAATTTGAATGTGGCTGAGCAAGCTTGTTTATTCGTTTTATGGCTTGTTATTTAGGCTACGCAATTTTTTAGTATAAATAATTTTTGAACTAATTTTTTTTTTTGTCAAAAAGTTACATTAGAAAGCATTAAGATAGCCACCCCAAATGAAGCCTTAGTTTTTATCAAATCCAACTAATTTATATTTAATAAAAATTAATGATTTAAAAATATAATCAGATTATAAAATATAATTGAATTTATATACTCTTTAGACCATTTAAATGTTCCTTCCTTTAATCTGTGCAAGAAGCAAATAGAAATACTATGGAATTTCCTTCCTTTAATGATGAAATTTTTATTTGTCCAAAAAATTGGGACAATATTTATTTATTTATTTATTTTTGGACTTTTGAGCCAATAAGATAAGCTCACATCATTACATTCGAAGTTTTGAACTAATAATTCTTGATTAGTAGTCAAAATTCTCAACCAACAGATCAAATTGAAAAGCATAATTGAGACATCAACTATTTGATTATTTCTAAACAACAACAAATAATCAATAATTAAACTTTATATTATAATTAAAATAACAACAAAAACACTAATAGTTTAAATTAAAATTCTTATACTGCCATCGTTTATTTTTTAAAAAAATTACGATTGATGTCAATAATAGACATAATTGAAGAGAGACAAAATAGAAAACTTTATATTGATGCACCCAACTTACCAACTTATTAATAAAAATATTAAGTTATAACATCACTCATGAGGAAATTGTATACGTACCCATGCGACAACAACAAAGAAGGATGACCAATTATTTTTGTCAAAAAACAGCGTACGTACATCGATAGCTATATATTATTGCTAGTCCTAAGACAAAGTAAATGACATCCTCCAATCTTATTTTATAAAGCAAAGCATAGGCCGTTAGTCATACACATGCACCTCTCACTCACATAGAAGCCATCAAAGACTCATCCTCCTCCTCTTCCTTAACATCCACTCCTATAATACTCCCGAGATTTGCACTATTCACAACACGACAATTCTTCCGAATCTCCCCCTGCGTTCCCGTCTTCACCTCAGTTGTTCCCATCTGCACCATCGCTCTCCCAAACTTGGTAGCCCACCCACTGGCATTGTTTGCGTTATCATTCACGGCAGTGCTCAAATTTGCCTGCGTCAACAACGCCTGGTCCGACGTGAACAACCCCAGTGTCAACTGAACCCCCTTATAATATGCGTTGTCGAGCGCCGACGGCGTAATAAGATCCAACGCCACCGTTGTATTTCCCGACTGGGAAGTATTGAATGGGCAAGCCAACCGTAATAGTGTCGCATATGCGGCGCTCAGCGTGGGGTCCACCTGACTAGTCGAGCTGAAATTATAGATCCTGTTTCTGAAGGAAGAGCAGTGGGAAACCCCTATGGAGTGGGCCCCGGACAATGTGACGAGCTCATCCACGGTAAGGTTTTTTGCCGCAAAAGCCTTGATGAGAGTGGAGGCGTTGGAGAGAGGGGAGGGGAGATTAGCGCTGGCTTCAGAGGATAAGGAGATGTTGCCGTCGCGGCGACCGGAGGGAATTTGGTAGGAAATGTTGCCGGTTAGGGCGGATGAGTCGCGGGCGGCAAAGGCGATGATGTCGGCACAGGAGACTGTGTTGGGGCATTTGGCTTCCACGGCGGATTTAGCGGCGTCGATCACCTCGAAGCCGTGTAAGCTTGGGTTGTTTGGGGGAGCGTCTTTTTCTGCCGTATTGTTGGCCGTTGAATCTATTAGCACTGAGCCATCGCAACCCTGCATGTTGAAATGATTGGGTTTTCATTATTATGTTGTATTTTGCTGGGAAATTTTCTTATTTAATCTAAGCAAAGTAGGGTTGTGGGTGTGTTTGGCACAGCTTTTTAATATTTTATTAGTAGAGTTTATTATTTTGTAATATTTTATTTGAGTTTTTTTTTAATGAGGATAAAGAAGCTCGTGGTTTGGAGGAAAAAAAAGTATATATAACTACGTTTTAGACATTTATTTAGAGTTTGTATGATATATATTTTTTAATTTTTATAATAGATTGTTGTCATATATTTATTTGATTATATATTTTTAATTTTGTAGAAATTTGATGAAAAGAAAATATTTTTTCTCATTCACATCCATGATTTGTTTGGTATAACTTTTGCATTATTTTATTTTTCAAATTGTTACAACAGAGATATTTGGCTATAATTGTTTTATTATTTTAAAAAATATATTTTATGACAAGAAATATATTTTTAAAATTAGATCTACTATTCAAATGAGTTTATGAATTCTGTTGTTCTTTGCATAGCTCATTTTAATATGTGATTTAGGAGTTTTAGCTATCAACCAAGAGTTTCCAAATTTATATATATAAAAAAATTATTATTATTTCTTTTCTGAATTAGTATAATATACATGAGAATTATCTTTATAAATGAGCCGTAGTTCCCAATGAACTCTTATTAACATGATAGTTGCTCGAAATATTTTTTCAAATATATTTAAAATAATCTTTAAGAAGTCTATCTTTCTAATTACTATTTCATAACGAAAATTTTAAATAATTTTGGCCATCTTAAATGTTCACTTAATAAATCTTGCAAATTCAAATTATTAAAATTTGAGAGAATTTAACTTGAAAATCATTTGGAATGATATTTATTGTATTTTGTTAAATTATGATAAATTATTTGGCAATTTATTTTGGGATTAAAAAAATAATAACTCATCAAATGATGGGATTAATAATCCTGCCATTCACCAAAGACGAGTTCTGAAAGAAGTTTTAGCAAAAATTTTAAATTTAAAGTCTTTATACTTCTATCTAAGGAGGTTCAGAGAGAGAGAGACCCTGACGAAGCAATCATGGAAGAACAATCGAATGAGGCCGGCGGCGACGCCGGAGTTGTTGGCAAAGGCGGAGGCCACTGTCTGCTGAACCAGACTCTCCGCCGTAGAGCATGTCTTGTTGTAGAAGCCAATTTTAAGCTGGCCCTGGACGGCCGGCGGCGGCGTCAGCAGTACGACGAGGAGAAAGAGAGACAAGAGTTTCATTAAAGAAACCATGCTCATTTGAACAACTTCAGCTAGCTAGCTAGAATAGTTTGTTTCAATTAGTGGTGAAGCTTGCTAGCTTTGATCTCTGGCATGGAAGGAGAGCCTAAATATAAAGAGGCGAGGGGAGGAGTTTTTCTTCGAGAAGAAGGCATTGGTCAAAACAAAGAGGAGAAAATTTGAGTAGAGGTAATTCGATTTTTTTTTTTTAAGAATAAAAAATTTATTAATATTTTTATTATGTAAATTTAAGAGTAATATAAATATAAACTGAGCAAAAAATTTTGGAGTTTTGATGGGATCTAAAGGCATCTCTAACCAAAAATTTAATTTTTCACTTCAAAATTTAAAAAGGTATATATCAAACAGTTTTTCATCTCCCATCCAACTTCATTTCTAAGCAGAGAAGTCATGCTAAGACCATCTCCAAGCGAACTCCATATCATTGTATGCCTCAGCCATTTGCTTCATTCGAACTCAAGCTAAATTTCGGTAGGTGAATAGTGCGGCATCATTATTGACGTCGAATTGTTCACCTCCACCAAAAAATTGGTTGCGGGATTTGCCAAAGAAGTTCTTGAAAGAAGAGAAAAATGCGTCAAAGATGGTTAGCTCACAGGAAGTGCAAGAAAGAATAAGAAATGACGTTTTATTGAAGAAGAATAATTACATTTTGGAGTGAAAAATGATTTTTATTTTTCGGTTGAAGATGCCATAACTATATATCTTCTCCTCACAGTTCCAATTATTAGGGGTGTCAATTTGGGTCAACGGGTCGGGTTCGGGTAAAATCTGAGTTGACCCGAGCATAAACGGGTTGATCCGAACCCCATCCGTTTAGCTAAACGGGTTACGATTTTTAACCCAGACACGACCCGCGCAGTTTAACGGGTTGACCCGACTCGAGAACACGCGGACATAGTCGCTTAGTCGCGACTCACAGATGCGGACACTGGAGCTGGACGACTTGGCTAGGCCGTCTATCTGGTTGAGGTGGTGCGGCCTGCATGGCTGCGTTGGGTCGAACCGATGAACCCTAACACGATCTGGGCGGAGCAGCAGCACGGCGGACTGGCAAAGCCGTGGTAGAGGAGCGAGGCGAAGTGACAGAGACGTTGAGTCATCGTGACGCGACGGCAACTGTGCGAGTTAGCGCGAGTCGCGCGACGTTGCTTCTGCCTTCTGCTAGACGCGATGGCCTGTGACACTGTGTCGCATGATGCCTAACGGACTCAACAACGACACATCGCTATCATGATGCGACTAATCAAATTTTCGGGTCAATCGGGTCGACCCGCGGGTTGTCGGGACAACCCGAACCCTACCCATTTTTCAAACGGGTTAAAAATCTGAACTCGAACCTGGCCTATTTCGCAAACGGGTTGACCCGAACCCGGAATTTTTTGGGTCGGGTCCGGGTTGGGTTTCGGGTCGTGTCAAAAATTGACACCCCTTCCAATTATGTCAGAGAATAATATATAATTCATAAAAAAATTATATTATATCCATATCAAGAGAAATTTGATAATTTTTAAAATTATTAAAATTAAATTTTAATTTGACCGTTTTATTTTTTATTTTTGGATAGAGGAACCCACCGATGCTTAGCTCGGTTGGTGGACGTGCTCGGTTGGGAACCCCCCATCCTGAGTTCGATTCCCTTGAGCGGCAGTCGACCCTTAAGTGGGGTTTTCAAAGCGCCGACTATGGATTTGTGGCTTGGGTGGCCCATTAGGTCGCCGGGGTTTACGGACCGCCAAGTGTGCTCGACGAAATCGGGTTTGGCAGCGGACGATTTATCGTCATTAAAAAAAAAAATTCGCCTAGGAAAATTCAAAGCTAGCTGGCATGGTGTACCTAATGTGATTTAACTGGTCAAAGTAATTTTGTGTTATAGATAGATGCCTTCCCCGTTTGAAGGGATTGTTTTATTAAAGAGAACGACTTTCTTATGCCATTTTATGTTCTGAGCATGTGAATAAAGTTTATTTGTTTGATAAAGTTATATAAAGGACACAGTAAAAAATGATATAAATAGTTAAGAATTAACATAAAGGTCAAATTGATAATATATGTTAATATTTATAAAATTGGACTTAAAACATTAAAATGATATATAAAAAATATAAAATATGTGATAAAAATTAGCTAAAAAAAAAATTTACATTCTTTTTTTTTTAAGGTTATTACAACTATTCTAATCATCATAAAAAAATATCAACAATTTCAAAGCTGCTCTGCCCCTTATCCGCTACAAAGAGTTTTCATAGTAATTTTTCCGTTTGGGATTGTTTTCTTATTACTTTATAAAATATTTTTTTAGTACAAAATTTTTTAATTGAAAAATTATTTTACAAAGAAATAAAAATGCCGTCTAGATTTCGTTTGAGATAACTTTATTTTTCTTTGTGAACCAGATCTCTAATATAAAAGCTTATAGTTCAAAAAATATTTATACTAAAAAATTATTTTAAAAAAATAATAAGAAATTTATCCTAAATAAGAACTAAATTATCATGCTATTTAATACATGATTTAAATAATTTATAATTTAAGAGAAATATGATTAATATGAGAGTACTAAAAGTGTGTTAGAGTATGTATATAACTTGACAATATATGTTAATTTTACATGGGCATATGAAAAGGAATTCTCTTTATTCTCCGATACTTTATTCCATTCATGCTTTCACAACGTGCGATTTGTACTTGGTGGGTTGAGTTAATAACAATGCAATACAATCTCTTAAAGACCATGTGGGGGTTCGGTAAAACAACTAATTAAGATTTTTTTTGGGACAATTTTATTATTGACTTTTTAAATAACTTTTTAGTATAAAAATGTTATAAATAATAAAATTTTGTACCATAAAATTTCTTTTAAAAGTTTTTTTTGTAAAAGCAATAAAAAAGATGTCATAAATGAAACTTAAAGCTTCGTCGTTTAGGAAAATTTTTGGAGCAAAAACTGCTTTATAAAGGAATAAGAACGCTGTCCCAAAATGGACTTAAAATAGTATTTTGTATGGTTTATAATAGTAATGCTGAATACAATGATAGTTATAATAATTATTTATAGAAGTAGTTAGTGACAAATGAATCAATATGCTTAATAAGATTACTTCAATTAAATTTTATTTTTGATTCAATTGAACAAATTTGAAGATTCTTATAAATATTCAATTGATCAATGAATAAATAAGATTCAACAACATAGTACCCAATTGATTCATTTAATGCCATAAATAAAAATCAATTGATCAATGAATAAAATTCAATAATATAGTGCCTGATTCGTTTATTATCATAAATAATATTATTTGAAGTTTGTGAACAAACCCGATAAAAAGCTAAATTATAGTGCAATAATATGCTCATTTTAGGAAATCATAATATGATAATTTAAGCCTCAATTATACATTTATTAATATGTGATTATGTAGTAGTATGTTTTTTATTAGATTGCTTTTATTCATTAGTGCTAGCTACTTATTTATACTCATTAAAATAATTTCAATTAAATTTATATTTTAAGCTAAACAGCCTACTCATTACTATGCTTGATAAAGCTTATTCAGTTTAATTACTAACAAGCTGCTCGATAGTACTGCTTATTCATAAGCTTGATATTGTAAAACTATATGAAACATTATTCTGTAGAAATAAATATTAAGTAGAAGTAAAATATTAGTAGAGAATAGAGAGGATGGAAGAAGACTAAAGCTTGTATTAATCTCATCTATAATCCTTCATTTTTCCTTGCGTTTAACAGTACATCAGTTTCTATTTTTATATCTATTGTAATAATATATTTTAACGGTGTAGATACAACCAAGTGAGAATACATCAAGGGATGATATTAATAGTAGAAAAGTTTATTCCGTTAGTTTTAGCAAAGGTAGTGGAGCAACAGAGAATAAACTCTGTTTGAGCTGGCACAGGTTAAATAGCCTTAAAATCCCCCTTCAAATTAACGATTCGATCTTGAAGTGTTAATTTGGAGCAAAGAGTTCGAAACTTTGATGCAGATAGTGGCTTCGCAAAGATATCTGCTAGTTAACAATGTGTTGATATATGATGAACTACAATAGTTTGGGACTTGATACACTCATGAATAAAATGGGGATATATCAATCTCAATATATTTTGTTCTAGCATGGAAAAATGGATTTGGTTCCTCTGAAATTCCATAAATATTATCACAATAGATAGATGTAGGTGTAGTAACAGGGACATGAAAGTCTTGCAACAAGCGATGAATCCATATGATTTCCATAGCAGAAGATGATAGTGCCCGATAATCGACTTTGATGGAGGAGCAGGAAATTGTGGATTACTTCTTAGCAGAGCATGAGAAGAGTGTATTTTCAATGAAAATATAATAGCCGAAGGTGGACTTTTGATCACTTGAATCACTTTCCTAATGCGGCTTTGCAAATGAAAAGAGCTAAAGGTTTTCTTGCTGTATAGGTAAATCGAAGACTACAATGCCCTGAATATAGCATAGAGTGCACTTGAGCATAAGGAAATGAAGCTATTTAGGTGAATGCATAAATTGACATAATTTGTTTACTGCAATGATTATCAAGTATTGAAGTGATCCAACTAACATTTGGTAGAACTTAGGATCAGTAAGTTGGTCAGAGGCATCCAGTAGAGTAGTAGATTTAAGTGTAAATGGTGTAGCTAATGGTTTGCATTTAGCCATGCCTTCCTTCCATTGAATAGATTCAACATAAGGTGTTTGATGTAATATAGAACTAATATGATTTGGATATAGGATGATGCCATGTAATTGAGAAGGTTATCAAAGTAGTTTGAGCCGGAATTTTGTATCAGTTCATTGAAATGAGAAAAAATGTGACTTGAATTATTTCCAGCTACTAGAATGTCATCAAAATAGATAATTAGGTAAATGTAGATATCTTGATGTTTGTAAATGAATAGAGAGGAATCAACAACACTTGAATGAAAATCCCAACATAAGAGATGATCAATGAATGTGGAGAACCATTCGCGAGGTGCTTGCTTAAGACCATGCAATGCCTTATTTACCTGCCAAACATGAGATGTATAATTTGGTTCTTGAAAACTTGGTGGTTGCTTCATAAAGACAGTGTCAGATAACTTCCCTTGTAAAAGGGCGTTGGAAACATCCAATTGGTGAATTTGCCAATGAAAATGCATGGATAGGAAAAGAAAAATGCGAATAGTAGGCATTTTAGTGATGGTACTAAATGTGACATGGAAGTTAATGCCATATTCTTGGTTATTTCCTTGAGCCACTAACGTGGCCTTATAGCATGCGACAGATCCATCCATATGATATTTTGTTTTAAATAACCACTTATAACCAAGGATATGTTGAGAGGTGGGAGGATGAACTAACTGTCAGGTTCCCTGCATTTGTAATACTTAAAATCCCTCATACATGGCATGACAACAATGAGGATATTTAACTGCAGTCGAGTATGAAGTAGGGTCGGATGAGTCAACAATGTGGTGATGAAGATTTAGTATGTTACAAAAGTTTATATGACCAGTTTTAAACCTGGTGAGCGTAGGGTGCGACATAATGGCTGGGATGGAAGGATTGGATGTAGTAGATGATTTGTCAGAGCTATAAGGCAGAAGAGATGAATTTTTTGGAGAGTTGATAGTAGGATTGTGAGAAGAGTAGGAGGTATACTCTAGAGCAGTGGATTATGATGAAGGAGGAGATATTATTTTAGTAGGAATGTAAAAGTTGGGAACCAATGAGAGGGATGGTTGAGAGAAATGTTGATTTGAATTAGAAGCTGGTATTACAGGACTAGGAGAGGTTTATAAGGAAAAACATTTTTGTAAAATGTAACATTGGAAGATATGATGATTTTTCTAGAGTTATGATTGAACATGTATATCCTTTATATTAAAAAGGATATCCAATGAAGATACATGGAATAGAAGAAGATGGGGAAGGTTTGTGTTTGGTATGAGGTGGAGATAAAGCATAACATCAGCATCCAAAGATGTGAAGATGAGAATATGGGGGGGGGGGTTTAAAGGTACAATAATTGGAATGGAGAAATAATAGATGTATTAGGGGAGGGCATGAGATTGATAAAATATATTGCAATTAATGTTGCATATACCCAGAAGGAATAAGGAAGATGAGCATCTAATAGGAGAGCATGAGTGATTTCAATTATGTGACGATGCTTACCTTCTGTAACACAATTTTTTTGTGGAGTGTAAGGGTAGCTTATTTGGTGATATATATTGTGTTGATCTAGGTAAGATTGAAATTGAATGCTGTTGAATTCACCTCCTCCACTAGTTTGAAGAGTGATAATGGATTGTCCAATTTATTTTTCAGCCATATTTTTAAATTGTCAGAATTTAATGAATGCTTCAAATTTATTATGCATGGGAAAGAGCTAAGTATAACTCAAGAAATCATTAATAAACAAAATGTAGTAACAGTAATCATTGATAGATTAAACATGAGATAAGCCCCATACATCACTATGAAGTAATTATAGAGGTGTACAAGTAGTAGAGAAAGAACTAAAGAAAGGGAGTCGATGCGCCTTTGCATGGTTACAAGTATGATAAGATAAATATGAAGTAGAAGATAATAGTAATTGCGGTTGCTATTTGAAAAAGACAACAATAGAAACATGATGAGGATGATTGGATAACATAGATCCAGGGCATTGCAAGTGTTAATGTAAGTAGATTCCAGCAAAGTTTGAGGGGTGAGGCTGATTGGATAAAGCCCATTATGGCTAGGACCATAAAGTAGGAGTTGATTGGTCTGTAAATCCTTTAAGTGAAAAAAAATGATATAAAATAAGATTCATTGTAGCAAGAAGCTTTTGAACCAAGAGAAGAATATGAGAAAGGGATGGAACATGATAAAGGGGTTGAAGTTTGAGTTTATGTGTGAGAGTAGGAAGCAAACCTTATTCAATATGATCAATAAGTAGTTATTATCCATTTCTAATAGAAATTTGTTGATGATCATAGAAGTTTGTGGCAGTTGAAGTATATTATAATCAAGGGTGAGGTGGGAGGAGGCTCCTGTATCTAGGAACCAATCTTGAGTTGAGGAGGTGTTGTTGGAAACTAAAGCAGGTTGAGAAGATAATGAGGGCTATTAATTAAGGTCCATGTGGAACCAGTAATGCACAGTACTATCACTCTTATTTTAATAAAACTGATATTTGGTGAGGGTGTCATAGATCGAGCTTCACGCTGATTAGAGGATCTATAACCATGGTAGCCACATTAAGGTGTTCTACCATGATTTGAAGTGAGAGATTGAGCACGGCTGTAGGAGCGACCATAGGTTGTATTGAGAGTAGTAAGGGCCACTAGAAGCTGTACCTCATGCAATGCTTTAGTGTTAATATTAACTTCTTCACTATAAAGAAGTGAGTAGAGATCAGCAAGAGTGAGCGGTTATAAGTTTGTGCAAATGACTATCTTGAAAGCATGATATGAAGGTGGTAGTGTTGCAACTCAGGAATCCATCTTGAGAATATTTTTTTGATGATAGAAAAATATTATTATTATGATTAATTTTATCATTTCTCCTAAGCACGTACTGAACATTTTCTATTTAGTGTTTGTGTGTACTAACATTTTAGAGAAATCATACTCCAAACTGCTGAAGACTTCATGACAAAATAGATTAGGGTTTCATGTAAAGAAGTCTATAAATTTTTAATTTTTCTTTTAGTCTGAAAAAGTGTGATTGTAATTGGTTAACCATGCAAAAACACACACACACACACACACTAGGGGAGAGAGAGAGTCAAAACATAAAATTTTAAATCAAATAGCACTATATGATTTACTATCGTACTGGACTATTTATTACATTTTTTCTCCATAAAGAAGTCAATCACATCATGTCTTGTAATTTTGTACTGTTTATACTGTACGATGTCTGTTCGTATAGATGATTCACGGAGTACGAAATGCGTGTGCTCCAGTTCATCCCAAATGAACTCATTTATTTTTTATGATATTTGAACTGCACGATGTAAGTTCATACAAATGATTGACATAGTATAAAATGGGGTCATGCACATTTGTACCAAATAAAACATGATTTGTGTTAACTGTTTGTACTATACGATGTCAGTTCCTACAGATGACCGATAGAGCATAAAAAAGATTCATACAGGAACATACCAGATGAATAGGTTCATATTTGAACTATTCGTACAACACGATGTCATTTTGTACAGACGACTAACAGAGTATGAAATAAGATTCATACAAAAATTTTTGAAGTGTTCATACAGAGAATCCTTGATTGTATTGTCAAATCCTAAGTTGGCTGACTTGTAATTTTTAGTTTGATGGATAGATTTTCTTATGATTCATATATAAGAGTCCTAAAAATTGACAATGTATACCTTTGCTATGATTTTCTCTTGAGAGTGGTCATTGAGTATGAATGTTTGGGAGAGATTGTAAGAATGAAGTGTGAGAGATCAAGTAAAGGGTGTTGTGAGGGATTCACAAGATTGCCCAAAGTAAGGATCTCTTTTTCTTCTTCAAATTTCTATGAAAGAACGTTGGTATTCTGTCATCACCTGGAGGCTAAGAAAGGATGTTGGTACTCTGTCGTCACCAGGATGGTGAAAAAGAATAAAAATTCTCTGCCATCACTAAGAGGGTGAGAAAGGACGTCGGTACTCTGCCGCATCGGGTTGATGGAAGAGAGTTTGTAAAGGCTTCTCTGCCTTATTGTGAGGGCAAAATGAGAGTCCATTTGATTTAGTGTAATACATGGAGAAGGAGTTTCCAGAGTTTAAACAGAGGTCTAGTTTAGACCAAACCATTTTAAATTTGGTGTTCTTCTATTCACTTTACTTTTCTAGTATTTTTATTTTTTCTACACTTCAAATATTTTTGTTGAAATATTTATTGTGATAATCAATTTACTACATAACTATATATTTTTGAATTCTTCTTTAAACTTTCTAAAAATAAAATTTGAAAATTTAAGAAATTTTTTAAAATAACTAATTCACTCCCCTCTTGCTTAGCCTTGGGACAATTCAATAAGGTCTAATAACTTACTCAAACTTTCAAGTGGTATTAGAGCATATTTCATAAATTAAAGTTTATACTAGTTTTTGAAAAATGATTATGGCTACTTTTAGAAATCATAACACTTCTGAAAGGTACTCTATCACTAAACCACATTTATTCGATAACATCCCTTTCGATTTTTGAAAAACTAACATATCTACTTTTCTGCAATCACTTGACTATCACACATGGATATTAGTATGAGAAGGTTATGCTAGAACCATTAGACTTGTTGATGACATTAGAGTTGAAACACCATTCAATGATTGGACACAAGAAGAAAAGGACTTAACATAACTAAATGTAAAATATTTAAATAGTTTTTTCTGTGCATTGAAATCAAAAGACTATATATGTGTTTCTACCTGTAAATCTGGAAAAACAAATTGGGATAGGCTTTGCATTACTTATAAAGGGACAAAAAAGTGGTTAAACAATCTAGATTGAATATTTTATTACATGACTACAAACTATTTCACATGAAACTAAATGAATCAGTTTCTGATATACATACATGTTTTACTCAGATTGTTACATCTTTCCATGCTTTAGGTAGAGATCTAACTAATTAAAAAAAAGGTTAATAAAATCCTATTTTATTTACTTAATGCTTATGATGCAAAGATAACTGCCATAATAGAGTTGAAAGATTTGAATGTATATTCGATTGACAATCTACTTGGATTACTAATTGCTTACAAGAAAGAGTGAATCAAAGATAGATTGATGTAGGTGACAAGCAAAAAGAGAAGAATATTGCTTTGAAAGTAAATGATTTGGAGAGTGATCAATCAGTGCTTGAGGATGAATATGATATCGTACTCATGACTAGGCAAATTAAAAATTTCCTTTGAAGAAAGCAATGAAGATGTCAGCATTAGAACTAAGGTAAGTTCAATAAAAATGTAAAATCTTTTAACGAAGTTATTTGTTATAAATTCGGGAAGCCTGTAAAAAAAGATTGTCCAAATCTCAAAGCTAATCCTAGTAAGGAGAAAGTCGAGGAAAAAACTAATATTAGGAATGGTAAAAGAAAAATACAAAGAGCTTTCTATGCTGACTCTGCTTCAGTCTCCTAAAAAATAGAAGAAGGAGCGGAAGTCATAAATATGTGTTTAATGACAGACAAACTTGATTATTCAAATAAAGAAGAGGCATGTGACCTGTCCTATGATGAATTATTTTAACTTTCTAAGAAAAATCATAATGTATATATGAAGCTTAAAAAATTGCATGCAAATCTTAATCTGGAGCATTTGAATTTATAAAAGAATATGAAACTCTTATGAATGATCATGCATCCATAGATAGCAATCACGTGATATTATTGGACAAATTTGATGATTTATATAAGAAATATGATTTATTAAAAATATGTTATACTGATCTTGAGAATGACTATACTGAGTTTATTGCTGAAGTGGATAAAAGAGAATATAAGTTGAAAGTTGACAATGCAGTTTTAAAAAAGTGCAGACACATATCTTAAATAAAAACTAAAAGCTTTCAAAAAAAAAAAAAAGACACCCCCTACACGAACAATTTTATAATCCTGATCAAAATTATATAATTTTGAAAACTTAGAAAAAGATATTATAACTTACATAGATTGGTAAATCCTTTTATTAGTGTTAAATGCTTTTCATGTGGAATAATAGGACATATTTCTCACATTTGGATAATTAATAACACATCTAGTGTAGAGACCTAAGATGCATAAATCACATCATATCAAGCATGTATCTGAATTTTCATTGTTAAGAGGTAAACCCAAATTTATTTAGGTTCCCAAGTCTAATATTTGATAATTTTGTAGAAACACTCTCACATAAGCCCTCATGAGAGCTTTTGATACCTAAATAGTGGATGTTCGAAACATATGATAGGAGATACAACTCAATTCATATTGCTAGAGGTCAGGGCTACATGAAAAGTGACACTGGGAGATAATACCACTAGGACAGTGATATGTACATGTAATATTGATAATAAAAATAAATTTTTTATTGAGAATGTTTTATTGATTGAAGGCTTAAAACATAACTTATTGAGTATTAATCAGCTTTGCAATATAGGTTTTAATAATAATTTTTTACCTATAAGTTGCATTATAAGCCTAAATAGAATTGATATGTTGCATGGAAATAGGATAAATATTATATAAATGCTTGATTTAAATTATGTTAAATCTTCTAATGCTTATTATGTCAAAACTATCATTGATGAATCTTGGTTATGATATAGAAGACTTTGTCATGCGAGCATAAAAAATCTTAGGAAGATTACCAAAAAATAATTGGTTTGAGGACTACGTAAATTAGACTTCACTAAAGATCACCTGTGTCATGCATTTCAATTAAGAAAATAAGTTAAGTCCTTTCATTCAATTAAAGATTTTAGAACAAGAAAACCACTAGAAATCATACACATGGACTTTTTGGACTGGCTAGTATTATAAGTTTAGGAGGGAATGTTTTTGGGTTTATAATTATTTATGATTATTTAAGATTCACTTGGATTTGATTCTTATCACATAAGAGTGAATCATTTGAAGAGTTTATAAATTTTTCTACTTGGATTTAGAGAAAGTTAGGTTATGAAATTCTATTAATTCAAAGTGATCATGGATGGGAATTTAAAAATAAAAAAATTGAAGATTTTATAAAGAGCAAGGAATTGATCATAAATTTTTAGCACTTAGGACCCCCCTCAACAGAATGGGGTTGTTCATCAAAAGTTTGAATATGTTGTTAGACATAAATATTTGTGTCAAACTAAAGAATGGGGGGGGGGGAGGGTGAATTGGTAATTTAAAAATTCTCTTGGTAAATAGAAAATTAATTTTAGATTTTATCACAATGACAAATTTTCTTAAACTTATTTTCCAACCATAAAATTAAAACTTGTAGAAAATTATAAATGCAGTAAAAGTAAAGACAAAAAATACAGAATTTTATAGTGGTTTGGTCCAACTAGACTTATGTCCTCTGCCTGAAGACTCCATCTTGAGGTATTACACTATACCAAAGTGACTCTTTTTTTTCTCTCACATTAAGGCGGAGAAGCCCTTACAATAATTTCTCTTCCACCAACCATAGTTCGGTAGACTACCATCATCCTTTCTCACCCTCTTGATGATGGCATAATACCAACATCCTTTCTCACCCTCCTGATGATGGTAAAATACCGATGTCCATTAACACCCTCCTAATGGCAGTAGAGTTTCAATATCCTTTCACACCCTTATGGTATCGACATAGTACTGGCATCTTCCACACCCTCCTGGTGATGGAAGAGTACCGACATCCTTTTACACCCTCCTGATGTTGACAGAATACTGGATCTTCTCCAAAGAACTTCTCTCAAGAGTCTTCAAAGAAGTAGAGAAGAGATTTGATAAACTTACAAAGAGATGCTCACTCTTGGGCAGCCTTGTGAACTCTTAACAAATTCCACTTGCAAGATCTCTTTATCCTCACTCTCAAACACTCTCCTAAAATAATCTCATTCTCACTCTCAAAAGAAAATTCACAGAAGTAGTCTCTTATATCAGTTTTTAGGACCCTTATATAGAAAGGACAAGAAAAAATTATCTAGAAAAATGAAAATTTCAATTTGTCCATCTTCGATCGTATAGTACGATCATACTTGAAACGTACGAATAGTACAAAAAAATTTATGTATGATATTGGATGAACTAATTTTGTACTCTATCAGTCATCTGTATGAACTAACTTTGTACATTATGAATAGTTTAAAATTCCATAAGTTCATTTGATATGATTTCATACGAACCCATTTCATACTCTGATGATCGTCTATACAAACCCCAAATCGTATAATATAAACTATTTTATTCAAATCATGCTTCATATGGAACAAACATAGAAGAGCCCTTTTTATACTCTTGACATCTGTATGAAACTAATTTTATACAATACGAACAGTTAAAAAAATTTACTTTTTCATATGGGACGAACTAGTACACATCCATTTCATACTCTAGATATCGTTTATATGAAGCTCATTTCATAGAGTAAGATCAGTTCAAAAAATGGTGAGTTTTGTCGGGATGAACTGGTACATATCCATTTCGTACTCTGAATGTCATCTGTATGAAAAAAAAAACTTCATATAGTATACACAGAACAAAAGAAATTTCTAAACATGATTTAATTAACTTCTTTATGGAGGAACACTCAGGACAAATTGTCCAGTATGATCTAAGAATTATATAGCAAAATTACTTTTAAAAATATAAATTTTGACTCACTCCCTAGTGTGTGTGTGTGTGTGTGTGTGTGTAAAGTTACCCAATTATAATTGTTGCGGATCTATTTTCATGGTTTATGATTTTGATGATTGCAAACACTCTTATTTCTCTACGACTGTCTTATCTACTGACATTTCATGTCCACACGATCGGACTGTAATTTGGAACCAGCTCAAGATTGGGTAGACTAGGTCTTAGTTAGTTTGTACTTCTTTTCTTTAGTCCATTGTATTTGATGTGGCTCCTAATGCTTTGTAACTTGGAAGATTTCTGACTATTCCCTAGAGTTTATTATTTTTGGTAACATCGTCCGGGACGATTTTATATCATCCTGGATGATCAGTTCAAAAGAAAAAACCCTAATAAGGGTATCCTCATTAAAGCAGCCGTCATTATGCAAAACACATCGTCCTGGACGATTTTGTATCAGCCAGGACGATAGGCTCAAAATAGAAAAAATCTGCAGCCAGATCTATTTAGGAATTACTTATTTTTGGACATCGTCCAGGTGGATGATCCAGGACTATAAAATATCATCCAGGATGATCAAGGAAAATTTTTCCAAAATTTCTCTGGAATTTAAGGAAAGCAATTATGACTTGATTGCTCAATCAAATCATCCTGGACGATCGCCGGATCGTCCTGGATGATATGCTGGATGATTAGACATCGGACAACTCTTTTTCAGGGTGATATACAGAACGATATATTATCATCCGGGACGATAAGAACAAATTTCTTATGATCGTCTCAAATCATCCCGGCTGATTGGGCTTAAATTGTACTCGTTCTGGACGATAATGTCGACAACTTGAATTAATGAGTTCGTTTTGAGATCTTCTATTTAAGCTATGACATAACACTTGGTAAGTGTCTTTGGCAGCCATTTTAGCTTTGTTCTTTTGGGGGAAACTTGAAGAGAGAGCTTCAAAGGGAGTGAGGAAAGGGTGGAGTTTGAGAGAGGTAGAAGATCATGTGAGGGGGGACTCAAGGGAGTGTGGAGGGGGTTCCACACGGTTGCTCTGGCAAGCTCACACCTGAATACCGTCAGATTCAAGGCTTGTCTTGAGAGAAGTTCACCAAAGAAGAAGATCTTCTTGGTGTTAAAGGACCCGATGACTTCGCCGCATCGGGGAAGGTGGAAGTGATTTTGTAAGGGCTTCTCCGCCTAGCTGTGGGTGATAAAAGAGAGATACTAAGTTTAGTGCAATACTTGGAGGGTGCCTCCAAGAAGTGGACGTAGGTCAAGGTTTGACCGAACCACTATAAATCTGGTGTGTTCTTTCCTTTATTACTTCCACATTTAATTTCCGCATTTGGTTTTTATTGTGGTGATATTGGTTTTGGTTTGTGTTTTGATTTAAAGATTCTTCTTTTCCAATTCACCTCTCTCTTTATTAGCCTTGGGATAGTTCATAAGGGGCCTAACATCCCTAACAAACTTTCAATAATTACACTCTCTCAGACTCAAGAAAAAGAGAAAAAATACAGACTTCAAACATAAGAAACCCTAATATACTCTATCTTGAAGTCTTCGGTAGTCTGGAGTGTGATTTCCCTGAAATATTAGTACACACAAACAACACAAAAAAGACTATTCCAATATGTGTTAGAAGAAATAGTAATTAATACAGTAATATTTTGGTATCATAAAAAACTCACATGATATAAAAGCATATATTTGAAAACTAAGTTGCAACAATCTCTACTTTTTGATGATGACAAAATAATTATTATTTGATTAACACTTAAGATAATTTTTCTTCTAAGCTCCCCCTAACTAAATGAAAAATTTAAATAAGGGGTTCCCATAAAAATAAAAAAACATAAACCCTAAATTAAATAGAAACAAAAACTACTAAAACAAAAACAACAAGAACAAAACATACACTCATTAGCACAATACAACACATACATACACAAACAAAATATACACACATTAACACAATACAATACATACATCAAATAATTAAATATATCAAACAATCAAAAACATCAAACAATAAATAATGACTCTCCCTTTTGATAACAAAAAAAAGGAAAGTACATCTTGAAATGAAAAGTTTATATGAATGAATCAAAATAATTGATGAAGAAGAATATTTTAAACTAATTATAAATACAACATTAATTTCCTAAAACTAAAAATAAAAAATCAAATTTTAAATGAAAGAATAGCTATGATAAAAAAAGTCAACCAGGTTTACTGTTCATTCTAGACAAATAAAAATAAAAATAATTATTACAAAAATAATGAAATAAAGATTAATTAGTTTTTAATTCAATAGTGAAGATTGTTATCAATTATCTAGATTTGAATAAGAGATAGAATGATAAAGGAAAGAATAATATAGATTTTTTGATTGGTGACATAACATATCTTTTATATTTTTATGGCACACTTTGTGCTTTCTATTTGAACTAATTTTATACCTCTTTTCACTTTGGCGAACATTGCGTATCTTTTCTAAATAAGTGACACATTTTGTGCATCTTTTCAAGTTTTGGCATGCTTTATGCATCTTTTGATATTTTCAATCTTTCCAATATCAATAAATCTTAGCTCAAATTTGAATAATTAATAAAAATTAATATCCCTATCTCTTTAATTAAAAAGAATGGTTCCAGAATACTATTTAATAGAAGAAAAAGTGCAGGTGATTACGTTATGGAAGAAGAAAGTATATGCTATTTACTAGTTAAATAGTTGAAAAAGAAATAAAATAGAAATAAGACATCAATCTTGTAATAATTATATTTACGTAATACTTGTCCATAAGAACATGAAATTAATTTTCTAATCTATATCCAATCATAATGCAATTTAAAATTTTAAGATATTAAATTTTGCAAGGAAATTTATTTGAAGAGAAAAAGAATTCAAAATTCCACTCTAGAGATTAACTATAAATGATTTTTCTCTAAAAACATAAACATTTCAAAAAATAAAATTTCATGCACGTCAACACATTATTTGATTATTTCATTGATCTTTCGAAATACATACAAACACATTTTTCTATTTAAAATAACATCATCTCAGAAATGCAAGAACAACATCATGAAGACACTAACATGTGAAATCATTCAAGTCACAGGAAAATATCTCAACAATAAATACATAAACTCATCAGTAATTATAACACAAAAGTACAACTAATATCCTAAGGAGTCTTAATCTGGAGGTGGTGGAACATTGAACATTGTAAAGTAACTATTGATCGTAGCTACATTATTGTTAACCGAGTCAAATTACCCTCAGATCCAACCCTTGTTCTCCATGTATCTAGCATCCTGCTGATTCAGGTGATTTTTAATTTGATCAAAGCATTTATCAAAATGAGTTTCCAGTCTATCAAAATGTTGGACCATTTCTTGTTAGAAATTATGGTTGGGTCTAGGTGTAGGTGCTGGTGCTAGGGCATCTTCTCCCACTTTTCCCCTAAACTTTGATCCCGACCAAAGAGTGTCGAAAGAGGCACCGGTAAAAAAAAGGGAAGTTAAGGGGTGGATCATGATGGATTAGATTGTACTTTTTCTCTAAGACATATGCAACTAAATATCCCAAAGCCACATTTTCTTCCTCTTATTATGAGGAAGTCCAATATAAGAAGGTTTATAAATATAGTTCATGATAAGTTAGGATTCATCCAAAGAAGTTTTATTCATGATGAAGTATGAGATAATGGACAAAAGAGGAGTCAAATTTATGCGATCACTTGCTTTGGGAATGATAGAAGTTTTCAAGACAAGCTGAATAATCCTAACATTCTAATTAAGAGTGTACACAGGAGATATATGGCTTACTAAGGCAATACCTCTAAGAGTCTGATTTGTTTCTAACCAATCAAAATTTGCTCTAGGTTAAGGTGTGTGCTCTAACTCCTTGGGTTCTAAGGTGAAGGAAGTTGCCTAGATCTTCCTTAGTGATTTCTACACGCTGCTTAAAGATGAAATAGGTAATCCTTGTGTGATCTTGGTTTACTTTCATTTTTATAAGAAATATTTGAAAATTTTTATGATGGTAGGTGTAAATTAGGGTAAGGATGAAGAAAAACTGGGTTGAGGCAAATAGGGGCATGACAGAAAAGTTGAAATCACTTTGAATGAGGATTCAGGAAGGGATTATTTTGGCTACAAAATACCTATCAAAAGCTTCCTCATTTTCCTTAGAGAGGAAGTTATATTCCCTACCAGATCGGGAGGATGAGCCCATAGAAGTGCAAGGTTATTTGCTATTGTTGGCCATTCCTAAGGTTATGACTCGAGAAGGTTTGGAAACAAAAAAGAATGCAAAGAAAAAACTTATCCAAGACCCTTCTAGTTACAGAAAATGACCTGTCATATAGTACAAAATTAAAATCATACATACGATATTAAAATCATATGGAAAAAAAATAGTTTCATACATATGAACAGATACTGCCAAAAATGAAAATGCTTTTCGTAAAATGCCATTCTCAAGGCATCACTTTGTATAGACTTTTTGACTAAAAGGTTATATAAATAAACACCTATTCATTTGGGATGATCATAAAATTAAAGATCATTTTATGACATTTAGGTGTGTCCACATGAGATACTGATAACATGATCATACAGATGAAATTTGATTTCGTATGTATGATCTGATAAAAAATACCGAACGTTCGGAAAACCATCCCCAATCATACAGACAAAAAGCCCAATATTGTACATATGATGACAACATCATACATTATAAAATTCAATGAAAAACTTGATTTTATGTGCACAACTCAGAAAACTATCATATACAAGCTATATATTCGTACAATATAAAATCTATCATATAATATGAAGAACACACTGAAATTAAAACATGGTAAACAAAAACTTTTTTCAAAACCAATCAGCTGAAATCCAATGACATGCAAAAATGAAAAAAAATGAGACCAACAAAAAAATACTAAAAAACAATAATCACAACAAATGAAACAAAAACACACAAACAAACAAATAGTAACAAACAAACATAGAAAATAAATAAACACATAATTACACAACAAATCAAGTTTGTGGAATTTCAATTTAAGCATTAAGATCAATCACACCTAATTTGGTTCTTAAAGTGCTAAACGTGTCAAAAGCCATTGGTTTTATAAAAATGTCTGCAAGTTGATTTTTAGTAGCAACATTTTGCAATTCAATTTCTCCTTTAGCCACATGATCTCTAATGAAGTGATGCCTAATATCAATATGCTTGTATATAGAATATTGAATAGGAATATTTGAAATTCATATGACACTTGATTATCATAGAAAATTAGAATAGTGCCAACAGAAAATACTAAGTCAATTAGTTATTACTTTAACCAAAAGATTATGCCACACAACTATCTAAGGCAATGTATTTTGCTTCAGCACTAGAAATGACTATTGAATTCTATTTTTTGCTAGATCAAGAAACTAAAGAATTTCCTATGAATTGGCAAGTTCTAAAAGTACTTTTCTGATTAAACCTACATCCTATATAATCTGAATCAAAACATCCAATAATTTCAAAAGAAGAATTGTGCTTAGGATACTAAATCCCTAAGTTTTGAGCTCCCAAAAGATATCATAGAATTCTTTTAACTATTGTCAAATGTGATTCATTTCAATCATATTGAAATCTAGCACAAAAATAAACACTAAACATGAATCCTAATCTACTAGCAGTCAAATAAAGCAATGATCTAATTATTCCTCTAGATTTCTTTTTATCAATATATTCTCCCTTAGATTTCTTACTTAAATACACTGAGGAACTCATTGGTGTAGTCACTAGTTTAGCATTATCTATTTTATATTTCTTGAGGACGTCCTTAATATACTTTGACTAACTAAGAAAAGTTCCTTCTCATTTTGCTTTATACTAAAACAAAGAAAATAACTCAAGTATGCCATCAAACTCATTTCAAATTCACTACTCATTATTTTTGAAAAATCTTAATAAAGATTTTTATTGGTAGATCCAAACAAAATATCATCAACATATATTTGAACAATGAGTATGTCATCTCTAATCATTTTCAAAAAGAGAGTGGTGTTCACACTTTTTTTCATAAAGACCTTTTTAATAGGATAGTTCTTAACCTCTCTTACCATGCCCTAGGTGCCTATTTTAGTCCACACAATGCCTTTTTCAATTTAAACACATAATTAGAAAATCTAGAATTTTCAAAACCTAGAGGTTGCTCAACATAAACATCCTCTTATATCACCCCATTAAGATATTTACTCATAACACCCATTTGATATAATTTAAAAGCTTTAAAATAGACAAATGCTAACAAACTCTTATCGCTTCAAGTCTGGCTACAAAGGAAAAAGTTTCTTTAAAATGAATCCATTTTATTTGATTATACCCCTTAGACGACCAATCCTACCTAATTTCATAATCACAACACCTGAATAATTTATTTTATTTTTAAGTAGCCACTTAGTTCCAATAACACTTTGATCCTTAGGCTTTTCAATTAAATTCTCAAATATCATTTCTAATAAATTAATTCAATTCTTTCTGCTTGATAAAAATCTAAAATTCATCCAAAAGTACTTGATTCATATTAGTGGATTCAATCATTGATATAAAGTCAGAATAATTCACTTCTTTACTAAGTCCATGACTAATTCTAACACCCTCACTAGATTCACCTAAAATCAATTCGTTAGGGTAACTCTTAGAAAATTTTTATTCTCTAGGCAAAGGGTGGTCTTTTCAATTTCTTTGGAGAGATTTTCAATATGAACTTCTTCCAACCTTGGTTATTTTAAAATGCCATATTCATTAAAACTATATGAGTGGTCTTTTCGACTACCTAAGTTGTCTTGTTAAAAATCCTATAGAATTTACAACCACTTGAATATCCTAAAAAAATGCCTTTATTAAATTTAGGATCAAATTTTCCTAAAGGAGTTTTGTCATTATTATGAATGAATACCTTGCATCAAAAAATATGCAAATATAAAAGATTAAATGTTCTCCCATTAAGAAGTTCATATGGTGTCTTTTTTAATTTGGATCTAATGTTCACCCTATTTAAAACATAACAAGTTGTACTAGCTCCTTCAGTTCAAAAAAATTTTGGAAGTGAGTATTCTGCCAATAAGGCTCTAACAACTTTTATAAGAGTTCAATTCTTTCTTTTGACTATCCAATTATGCTGAGGGGTCCTAGGTGCTAAAAAATTGTGATCAATTCTTTTCTCTCTATTAAAATCTTCAAATTTCTCATTTTGAAACTCTCCTTCATGATCACTTTGAATTGATAAAATTTCACATTATAATTTCCTCTGAATTCAAGTAGAAAAGCTTCTAAACTCATTAAATGATTCACTCTTAAGAAATAAGAATTTAATCCAAGTGAATCTTGAAAAATTATTAATAATTATAGACCCAAAAACTTTACCTCCATGACTTATAGTGCTAACCTGTCCAAAAAGATCCATATATAGGACTTCCAATGATTTGTTTATTTTAAGATCCTTAATTAAATGAATAGAGGACTTTACCTATTTTTCTAGTTGATATGCATCACACAGGTGATCCTTAGTAAAGTCTAGTTTGGGTATACCTCTAACCAAATCTTTTTGGGTAATCTTCCTAAGATTTTTCATGCTTGCATGACAAAGTCTTCTATGTCATAACCATTATTCATCAGTAATTATTTTGAGACAATAAAAAAAGAAGTTTTAACAAAATTCAAATCAAGCATGTACACATTATTTATCATATTTCCATGCAACATATCAATTCCATTTTGCTTAATAATGCTGCTTATGGGAAAAAAATTAACACTATAAACTTTATCACATAGTTGACTAATACTCAACAAGTTATGCTTTAAGCCTTTTACTAACAATACATTTTTAATAAAAAATTATTCTTATTGCCAATAGTACATGTACCTACCACTTTTCTTTTGGTATTATTTCCCAGTATAACCTTGCCTTCATTCCTAGCTTCCTGTAATATGAATTATGCTTCGAACATATACTATCCAGGTACCAAATGCTTTCACTAGGTCTTGTATGAGAGCATTTCTACAAAATGATCAAACATTAGACTTGAGAACCCAAATAAGTTTGGGTTCATCTTTTGGTGATAATAATATAGATGCATATTTGATATGTAATATTTTATGCATCTTAGGTCTCCGTACTAGATATGTTTTACTATGAATTGTGCAAGTGTGATAAATATGACCAATTATTCCACATGAAGAACATTTAACTCCAGGAAAAGGATTTATCAATTTATGAGAGTTATACTATCTTTTCCTAGGTTTTGAAATTTTCAGCTTCTGATCAAGATTTAAAAATTGTTCAAGTATGGGAGTATCTTGTTTTCCACAAGAGCTTTTAATTATTCTCTAAGATATTATTTTTCACTTTCTAAAATTAAATTATCAACTTTTAAATAATGCTCTCTTTGATATTTTAAAATAATTTTCAAGTTATGTATATGATGATTTCATTGGTTCATATTTTTTGTTCAAATCATCAAATTCATCTAATAATTTCATACGTTGCTATCAATTAATGCGTGATCATTCCTAAGAATTTCATGCAATTTTTTTAAAATTTGAATACTCTATATTCAACTTAGCATGAAACTTCTTAAATTTTATATATACAATATACATTTTCTCAGAAACTTCAAATAACTCATCATAAGATAAATCACATACCTTTTTCTTGATCTGAGTGATTAAGATTGTCGGTCATTAAGCACAAGTTTATGGCTTCCTCCTCTACTTCTATTTTTGAAGAATCGTATGTTGAGTCCACCCATAATGCTCTATGCATTCTCTTCTTGCTCATCCTTACATTGGTTTTTCTCCTCAACTTTCTCCTTACAAGGAATAGCTTTGACATTTTGGCAATCATATTTAATATGTCTAAGCTTCCTGCATTCATAACAAATCACATCAGTTGAAACTTTTGTATTTTTGTGGAACTTACCTTTGTTCCACTATTGCAATATTCATTGCTTCCTTTTAAGGAAACTTCCAATATCATCTTCATCCTCAGGCTGAGACTTATTACTTTATGAGTCATCCACTTTCAATGTGAAATTTTTCTCCTTGTGCTTGTCACCGGCATCAATTTGTCTTTGTATCACTCTTTATTTATAAGCAATTAGTGATCCAAGAAGATTGTCAAAAGAATAAATAGCTACATCTTTACATTCAGTTATGGCAATAATCTTTGCATCATAATCTATAGGTAAATAACAAAGTATTTTATTGACTTTCTCAGAATTCGTTAGTTACCTACCTAAAGCATATAATGAAGTGATTATGTGTGTAAAATGAGAATACATATCAGTAATTGATTCATTCAGTTGCATGCAAATAGTTCATAATTATGTAATTGAATTATTGACCATGATTTTGTCAAACCTTGGGTCCCATGGGTCAGACCAAGCCTCTTAAGCTCAGACCCATGTCTTGGGTCAACCTGGTTGACCAGGTCAACCCAAGTTGACCCATTAGACCCATTTTGAGCCTAAATTAATTCCAAACCCATTTCAATTTCACCTAGGCTCAAGTTCTTATATCTTGGACCTATTTGACTTACCCAAGTCTTAAATAGGTCAAAATGACCTATTTGGGTCATTTAAAATCTATTAATTGCATTTAACTCCTCATTAATGGTTCAAAATTCAAAACTACGGCCCCCTAAGCTTGGTTTCCCTTCTAATTGATGATAGATTAAGTCCTAGCTGTTGGTATTAGATCCTTGAGCTTTAAATAGAAAAATTGGGGCTCATGTTAGAGACTTTTCTTTGATTTCTCTCTCCCTAGACTTCCAAAAGCCCTAGAATTTTGTGTGAGAGCTCTCCCCACCTTCCCTCATCTTTTCCATGTCAAACCCTCCGCCAATACCTCGCCAGCAGCGAGATCATCAGCCAACCAAGGATCAAAAGCTTCCAAAGCCTCCTCGTTCGATCCAAAGAGTTTTGAAGCTCATGTTCAACCAAAAAATTGTGCATGGACAATCTAAAAGGGCAACAAACCTAAGAACACGAAAATCTATCGGTTAGATCTCTAAAAAACTCTTAGAATAGGTCACTACACATAGGGTAAAATAGCTTTCTAAAAAGCTACTTTTAAGCCAAACAAACACCACTCCATGATTTTTGTTCATATATAGAGCTTATGTTTGAAATTTCATAAAATTTTGTTGAGTCGTTTGCGAGAAGAAAGCAAAATATCATTTTAGGGTTTCAGTTTGGCTGATGTTTCACTAGGTGCATTCAAGATCATTGATATCATGATCAATAGTGCATATTTGGCCTAACGGCAGCTCCATCCAGTCGCTGTATAAATCTCATGGATCTGTGCATCGTTCGACTCCATCACAATTATCTGTTCGAAACAGCACGGATCAAATGGCCACAAAACAATGATGACGTGGTTAAGTGAAATCGCAGCCCACGACAATGATTGCCGCAATCATTGGCAATCATTGTTGGTGGCGCAAACTTTGCGCTGCCAGGTAATGATTGACAGCGTACCGCGGGACCAATCCCATGCCACCAAGTGTCCCCCTTTCATTTTTTTCTGTTAATTTTGTTTTAAATTACTTTTAAACGCATTTTAGCTTCAATTAATCATTAAAAATTTATTTTTAATCCTAAAAAAATGTATGATTTTCTTTTATTTTCAATTATTTATATTATTTATTAAATAATAAATATTTATAAAAAATTAAAGTTTTTTCCTAATTATTCATATTTAAATATTGAATTATTTTCTAATTAAATTAAATTTAAGTAATTTAGTTTAAAAATTATTTTTAAATTGCTTTAAAATTTAAAAACATGAAATTTTATTTTAATTTCATTTATTATTTATTTTTTTAAATACTAATTATTTTTAAATTATTTTAAAATTACCCTAATTTTTTTCTAAATTCAAATATTTGTATTAAATTCATTTTAATTCGGATCTTTGCGTATAATACCTTGAAATTTTCATGAAAATGTGTATAATAATTTAAAATACATAGAAATACATATATTTTTATGTATTTTAAATTATTCTAAAACTACCTATATTATTAAATCCCTAATTTTGAGAGTTTCACTTCAATAAAATTTTAAACATAAATCCTTCGTGTGAATAGCAATCATAGGGGAGTGAATTAGTGAATGATTGAGTCTTAATCATTCACTAATCACATTATTAAGCGCTATACTTTTCTTTTATCATCTCTTGCATGTGTAGGATGTACGAGCACCTAGCATAGGCTCTACTAGATCTAAGAGTATGGCGTGTTTACTGCTTTTGTGTACTCCTTGCATTGTTACCCCAAGGGTTAGCACAAAACTCATATTTAAACCCATATAATGTAGCGACACCATAAGGACAATAATTAAGGACCCATCTAACAAACTTAGGAAAATTTTAGAAGCTATGATAGATCTTTGATTGATATGAAAACTTCAACATTCAAACTTAGTAACATATTAAACATCTTAGAATTTTTTAGCAATTTTTAGGAGCTTTTAGACCCCTTAATTAGGCCCCAATAATTTCAAAACATTATAATAAATCCATTTCAACTCAGAAAATTACCTATAATAGTTCAAACTCTCCATAATTCAGTCCTTAACCTTAAATAATTAGGGATCCTTAACTGGATCTTAATCTAGCCTTTAGTTTAACTTTAATAAAAAATTATCCTTTTTCCCTTATTAGATAATTAAAAAAAATTAAAAATTCTAAATTTTATCCAAACACTTAAGAATATCTTCTTAGGTCATTTCTAACCTTTGGAGGTGATTCCAATTAGTTTGGAGCTGATTTGGATCAAAACTATAAAACCACCCTAATTAAGAAATTTTAATAATTCATTAATTGCACAAGACTTGGAAAATTCATAACTTTGCATAGGAAACTCCAAATCAAGCAAACTCAAAGCCTAACTACTCCTCTTAAACCCTAGTATTTAACTAAAATGCTAGATATACTAAACTTATCCCATTTCCCATAGTGATCATTTGGACACCTTCAACCTAGCACATAGGAAGACCCGAGACTTTTCGAAATTGGCTAATACAATTTAAACTTCAATTACCACTACCCTAAGCATTATAATAAATCAACAAACTAAACTAACTAAAATTGATCCTAATTAACTAATATTTAAACTTTAAGTAAAGTTTCCTTTTTAGACCTTCAATAAACCTAAACTTTAGGCAACTTTAACTAACTATCCAGCTTAGGATATATCCTAGCCACACAAACCTTTACACACATAGAATTATTTGTTAGGACACCACTTTTAGACCTAGGCTAGGCTGATGTTTACTTTACTGTTGTGTGCCAAGTTTTTTGATATTTTATTATATATTATTAATGATATTGATGTGTCTGCTTACTTTTACTGCACTCTGTGAATTAATATGATTATACATTAGATCTACCCTTGGGTTAGGATTGATATGATATTTTCTGTAGGTGACCATGCTCATGCAGCACTAAATAAATGGGGGTAATTGTCATGATTTCAATACTAATAATGTTTTATGCAGGTGCTTTAGAAATTACTCAGCACCCCTTAAATGAATGAGGACTAAAATTATAATTGCTACAGGTGCTCAAGAGACTTCTTAGCCCTCATAAGTAATTAAGAGCATGGCCAAGTGTGTGGCTGTAATGAGTACTTTTACTTTTTCATATAAACTTCTTGGGATATTATAATTGCTTGGAATTTTTATTAGGATAACCTTATATGAGAGTATAAAATTTACTGCTTTTTATTAATATAATGATTTGTAATATTAGTGAGAGTTATGAAAATGTCATTTGAGTTAGAATATCTTTATCCAACTTGAATTCCAAAAGAATAAGGCATCCTCAAGAGGGAGAGTCTTCTTTTACTTGGAAGATTGAGTTTGGATGACTTTTAGATATCCAAAGAGAAAAGATAATATCCTCTCTAGGGGGGCGGGGGATTGTCTCTTCGTTTGGATATTCAAGCCATGACGAATCTAAGGAATCCAAGGAGAGAAAATCCAAGAAGATTGAAGAGTTGAAGAAAAAATATCCCACTCAAAGTCATTTGCATCAATCCTAGGCTTAGAAATCTGGGTTGTTGGCAGTGGTGCACGACCACTTTATTTTCTATAGACACTGGTTTGTAATTAAGGGTATTTGGCCTATGAACATTTATTAATTAGTTTGATTATTTTGATATATTTTATTTAGGAATGATTGCCTCTAGGATTATAAGTTTTTCTTAGTTTGTTGGCGACTTACATACTATTTTTGTTTTAGTATGGATTTCATTAGGCTCTTTAAGGACTAAAACATTTTCTATTCATAACTAATCTCTAAAATTTTATGAATTAAATAACATAGAAACCTAACAACCTAGGGAACTGCTAGAATTATCTAGGGTAGCATGCATATCAATGTATTCTTCTCTTTCCTTCTAAATAGAGACTTCCCAGCCTACGAATAGAGTCAGGATAATCTTGCCTATGAGAATGAAGTGCCAGACCTGGGGAAGTCTAGTCTCCTTATAAAAATAACTTTTATATAAGCCAATTTTTAAAATCTAAAGCATTCATGATTTTGATCTTCTCAACTAGCATGTATTACATCAGAAACAAATTTAATTAAAATTTTAATTGCATTAGCACTAGGAGCATTCACCTACATAAGTATAAGGCTACTTAGGAGCTCTCCAGATGTTGGCCTTAACTTTCAAAAACTAAGCCACCCATCTATCTCTCATAAATGACCTGACAGTATGGTTTTAAATTGATTATGTGGTTAGCTGGCTCCCCAATCTAGGCTGGGGTAAGTCTAAGTTTTGCACTGCAATTAGTTAAGACACGAGTGTTAATATTGTGTGTAGAACACTAAATCTAATTTAGATTTAGGATTCAAGGCTACTGCATTCGGTCTCGTACTATGCCTAAATAATGGGTAAGTCCCTTCTCTTTAGGGACTATAAATCCTGCTTATCTACATCACATAGATGACACCACTTCTATCTTTTTCTCATGTATGCGTTGATTGCTTGACTTTCTTTCCTCCTATTTCTCCTTAGTGCCTTAGTCCCTCCGAATGCTGTTATGAACCCTGCATGTTGACTAAGCTAATTAGACCTTTCTTTACTTTGAGTAGGACTTCCTAGTCTCTACCCTTGTGCTAATCCCATTTTTGAAAGCATAATGCATGATCCTTAATCGAGAGTGTTCTCAAGCTTCGGCCTGAGATGTAATGAACTAATTAAGGGGATTTATGCCCGTGGGAAACTAAATTCCATACCTACTAAACCCCATCCATGCTGATGTATTGGGTGGGGGAAACCTATTATCTTGATCAGGTCGTGTATATTTCTACCCATCAGTGTGTGCTGGTGAGATCCGCTATCCTCAATAGTTAATCATATGCACGATCTAATCTATCCTCCCATTGGCCCATTTGTGAGGAGCTCGGAGGCCTGCGATTGTCTCTATCCCTCGGGGTAGGTGCGGTCGTATACCCCTCCACAATGCTGTAGCCATAGTAGTGTCCTTTCGAAGGTCCACAAGAATATTTAATCTGGACTATTTCACTTCATTAGTTTATTCATACGTAATGCAAAGTATATCCTAATTTTTTTTCCCCTTTACAAGTTAAAACACACATATAGTCTTCAAGCATAAGTGCATAGAAAAAGATGTTTAGGCACTTAACATTTAACTGAGCTAATTCTTTTTCCTCTATTTAATAATCAGTAGACGGTGTTTTAGTTCTAACTCCATTAACAATCCTAACTGGTTTGGTGTAACCTTTATGTACTAAAATCCACATGCGATAGTCAAACGATTAAAGAAAGTAGACATACTTATTTTCCAAAAATTCAAAGGGATGTTATCAAATAGTGGTGGTCTAGTGATCAAATATCCTTCGGGTGTGTTATAATTTCCAAAAGTAGTCATAATCATTTTCAAAAAGTTGTATAAACCTTAATTTTTAAAAGTAGGCTCTAATTCCACTTAAAAGATTGAATAGGTTGTTAGTACTTAAGATTTGTCCTACAGCTAATTAAGATGGGGGTGAATTAATAATTAAAAAATTCTATTGGTAAATTAAAAAAACTGATTATTAATTTTATCATAATAAAATTTTTTCTCAAGATTATTTTTCCAACCACAAAATTAAAACTTATATAAAATAGAAATGCAGTAAAAATAAAGATAGAAAAACACAAAATTTTATAGTAGTTCATTCCAACTAGACCTATGTCCATTCCCCGAAGAATCCCTCTTCAAGTATTATACTATACTAAAGTGGCTCTTCTTTTGTTATCACAGCAAGGAGAAGAAGCACTTATAATAACCTCTTTTCCACCAAACTCAGTGCATTAGAGTACCATCATCCTTTCTCGCCCTCATGGTAATGGAAAAGTACCAATGTCCTTCCTCACCATCCTGATGATGTTAGAGTACCAACATCCTTTCACACCCTCCTAGCATCGGCAAAGTAACATCATCCTTTCACACCCTCCTAGTGTAGGTAGAGTACCAACATCCTTTCACACCCTCCTGATGTTGGTATAGTATTGGATATTCTCCAAAGATATTCTCTCAAGAGTCTTCAAAGAAGTAGGGAAGAGATTTTATGAACTTACAATAGATACTCACATTTGGGAAACCTTGTGAACTCTTAAAAAATTTCCACTTATAAAATATTTGTATCCTCACTCTCAAACACTCTCCCTAAACACTCTTACTCTCACTCTCAAAAAACAATTCACATAAGAAGTCTCTTCAGTTTGTTTTTAGAACCCTTATATAGAAATGACAAGAAAAATCATCCAAAAAAATAAAAATTTTAATTGACCGTCTTGAATCGTATAGTACCATCATACTTCATATGTACAAATAGTTCAAAAAATTCTTGTACGATCCTAAATGAACTTATTTCATACTCTATTAGTCATTTATATGAACTAGTATTATATAGTATGAACAGTTTAAAATTAAACAAGTTTGTTTGGTATAATTTTATATGAACCAATTTCTTACTATGATCATCGTATGTACGAACCCTACATTGAATAATATGAATTGTTTAAATCAAATCATGCTTTGTATGGTACAAATTTGGATGAGCCCATTTCATACTCTAGACCACATCTTTAAGAAACTAATTTTATACAGTATAAATAGTTAATAAAAAAATTTTGTTCGTATGGGACAAACTGGTACACATCCATTTTATACTCTGAATGTCGTGTGTATGAAACTTATTTCATACAATACAATCGGTTTAGAAATGGTGAGTTTATTCAAGATGAATTAGTACATATCCATTTTGTACTCTGGATATCGTCTGTATGAAGATAACTTCGTATAGTATGAACAAATTAAAAGAAATTTTCAAGGCATGATTCGATTAATTTTTTTTGGAGGAAAACTCAGGATAAATTATTCAGTATGATTCAAGAATTGTATAGTTTGATTAGTTTTAAAAATATAAGTTTTTACTCACTCCCACAGTGTGTGTGTGTGCATGATTATCTAATTACAATCACACTCTCTCAGACTCAAGAAAAAGAGAAAAAGTATAGACTTTAAATACAAGAAATCCTAATGTAATTTGTCTTGAAGTCTTCAGCAGTCTGGAGTATGATTTTCTTGAAATATTAGTAGCACAAAAAAACACAAAAAAAATAATTCTAATATATTATAGGAGAAATAATAATCGACACAATAATATTTTGGTATCATGAAAAACTCACACGATATAAAAGCATAGATTTGAAAACTAAGTTGCAACAGTTCAGAGGAAGATTAAAACCTTGATAGAAGCCACTAGAGCCATGTTGGTTGAATATTCAATTTCAAAATTGTTTTGTCCTGAAGTGGCTAGTATAACTTATTATAGTTTAAATATGATGAATATTAGATCTAAGTTCAATAAGATACCTTATGAACTTCTTAAGGGAAGAATACCCAACCTTTCACATCTACATGTCTTTGGATGTATGATGTTTATTCAGAATCATGGTAAAACTCTTTTAGGAAAATTTGTTCCTAAATTTTATGAGAGAATTTTTCTAGGATATTCAAGAGTTGGAAAATCTTAGAGTTTTGAACAGAAGGATATTGGTAGTTGAGGAGATCACCCATATAGTTTTTGATGAATCTAATATTTCAGAGGAGTTTAAGTTGAAAGAAGAAGATTTTAATGAAATAATCCTAAGTGTTGAAAATGCAAATCTTAAAAAAAAGGTTGAAACAAAAATTAATTTTCCTAGAGAATTAAAATTTCTTAAAAGTCATCATAAGGAATTAATCTTAGGAACACGAGTAAAGGTGTTAGGAATAGGCATGAACTTAGCAAAGAAGTAAACCATTCATCTTTTATTTCAATGATTGAGCCCACTAATATAAGTTGAGCACTTTATAATGAATTTTGGATTTTATCAATATAAGAAGAGTTGAATCAATTTGTTAAAAAAGATGTTTATAAGTTAATTGAAATACGGTAAAATCAAAGTTTTGTTGGAACTAAGTGGGTTTTCAAAAACAAGATGAATGATTCAGGTGTAGTGGTTAAGAATAAAGCAAGATGGGTGGCCAAGGGATACAATCAAGTAGAAGGGATTGATTTTGAGTAAATATTTACTCTTGTAGCCAAACTTGAAGCGATAAGGGTACAACTAGCCTTTACCTGTTTTAAAGGTTTTAAATTATTTGAAATGGATTTTAAAAGTGCCTTTCTTAATGGATTATACAAGAGGATGTTTATGTTGAGCAACATCTTGGTTCTGAAAATTCATAATCCCTTAAACATATGTTTAAATGTAAAAAGGCATTGCGCGGACTAAAGCATGCACATAGGGCTTGGTATGATAGACTAAGCTCGTTCATATTAGAAAGATCATTTATTAAAAGAAGTGTGGACACCACTCTCTTCTTAAAAATAGTAGAAGATGATATACTCATTATTCTAATATATGTTAAATATATCTTATTTGGATACACTAATAAAAATCTTTGTGATAATTTTTCAAAAATAATGAGTAGTGAATTGGAAATGAGTTTGATGGGAGACTTGAGTTACTTTCTTGACTTTAACAGAAAGCAGAAAGAGGATGGCACATTTTTGAGTCATTCAAAATATATTAAGGATATCCTTAAGAAATATGATATAGATAAAGCTAAACTAATAACTACACCAATGAGTTCCTCTGTGCAGTTAGAAAAGGACTCTGAATAAAAGAAATTTAGAGGAATAGTTGGATCATTACTTTACTTAACTTCTAGCAGACCAAATATCATGTTTAGTGTTTATCTTTATACTAGATTTCAAGCTGATCCAAAGAAATCCCAATTGACTTATGTTAAAAGAATTCTAATATATCTTTTAGGAACTCAAAACTTATGGATATGATATCCAAGGAATAGCTCTTCTTTTAAAATCATTGGATATTTTGATTCATATTTTGTAGGATCTAAGGCTGATCAGAAAAGTACTTCTAAAACTTGTTAATTCATTGGAAGCTCTTTAGTTTCCCAGTTTAACAGAAAATATAATTCAGTAGCCTTTTCGACTGATAAAGAAGAATATATTATCTTAGGTAGTTGTGTGACATAAGTTCTTTAAATAAAATAACAACATAATAATTTAGGATTTTCTTTGGGCACAATTCTAATTTTTGGTGATGATATACGTACCATATGCATTTCAAAGAATCTTATTCAATATTTTAGAACCAATCATGTAGATATAAGACATCACTTTAATAGAGATGATTTGACTAAAAGAGAAATTAAGCTATATTATATAGCTACTGAAAATAAACTTGTAGATATTTTCATAAAATAACTTGGTTTTTAAATGTTTAGCACTTTAAGAATTAGATTGGATGTAATTGATATTCAGACTTTAGAATTGAAACTCAATAAATTTCATTTGTGAAGTATCTTATTATTGGTGTTTATGTTTTGTTATTATTTGTAATTGGTTTTTGTTTGTTGGTTGATTTTTTATTTTTCTTTATTTTGGTTTTGATTTTTTTTTGGTATTGTTGTTATTTTTTGTGTCTCGTGGACTTGTTATGACTTATTTTTGAAAAAAAAAACAAGATTATCATGTGCAAATCTAAAAATTTCTTTTTAAGTCGTACCGTACGAACCACTTTCATACAATACGATATCACTAGATTTTGCATGATAATTTTTTTTAAGTTTGTAAGATAAAAATTTGTTTTTGTAAACAAATTATATTGTACAAACGGGTCATCATACTGTATGAATATTTTATTTTTTTGTCTGTATGACTAGGGAGGAAATTTGAGTGCAGTTATTTTTTAAGATCATTCCGGATGAACACTTGTTCATCTGTACGATCATGTTGTCATTTTGTATGTGGACAAACCTAATAACTAGAATATGATCATTGTTGTTTTATCATTCCGGATGAATATGTGTTCGTCTTTCGTCTGTGCGAGCATTTTGGTCAAAAAGCTGTCTAAAATGACTCCTTAGGAATGGCACTTTATGAAAAGTTATTTTATTTTTGGCAGTTTCATGCATATGTACAAAATAATTTCCATCCCATATGTCGCATAGTCGTACATACGAACCCTATTTTGTACGGTACGACCGTGCCATTTTTTCTTTAAATTGGAAGGTATTTAATGGTTTTTTCTTCACAATATATTTCTATCTCAAACCATCTTGTGTTCAACCTTTCGAAATGGCTAGCAGCAGTAAGCGAGCACGAACCTCTAAAGCCTCTTCCTCTCATTCTAGTAAACTAGATGAGAACATCTTTTACAAAGAGAATGAAGAAGCTTACTTGTTGAATTTGACTCCAATTTATTTCTCTGAGATGAATATGACTCCATCTCATCTCCTTATCCAAAGAGACAATAAATTTTATGTATTACCTCTTTTTTATTCTAGTCATTTCTCTTTCTTTCTCACTTTAATCTATGCTTTCCATCATGACACATTTCACTATATCCTTGCCAATCTTAGAATGAATGAAAATCTCACTAAGATCTCATCTTATGTTTTTAAACAGAGAGTAGAGATCATCAAGGAAGATTTAGACACCTACCTATACCTTAGAATGCAATGGGTAAGGGCACACATAATAACTTCTAGGTCTAATTTTGACTGGTCTACAATTAATTAAACCTATAGAGGTGTCTCTTTTGTCAATCACCTATCTCGTGTATACAACTTGAATCAAAATACTAAGATCATCCATCATGTATTAAGAACTTTAATTATCCTTAAAGATGGTTATCATATTAACCTAACTCCTTTTCTTTCTACAGTCCCATATCTTATTATGACAAACACTCCAATAGATGAAGCCCAATTGATTCTGGACTCCATCTATAAGCTTACCGATATTGGACTTCCTAATAATAAAAGAAAGAAAAATGCGGCTTTAAGAAATTTTGTGGTCTATATTCTAGAAAAGAAATACAACTTGATTTATTTTGATCCTCCTTCTCAGCTTCCAATCTATTTTGTTGATGCTTCCTTCCATTCACTTTTTAACTGAGACCAAGGGAATGAAGGACAAGATTTTGATAAAGATGGAGGATATGCACCTACACCTGCTCATGCAACTGCACCTCCTGGGCAAGATTATCATTTCTATCAAGAAATGGTCCAGTTATTTGATAGACTTGAATCTCATTTTGATCAATGATTTGATCATATTGAGACTCGATTAGACCAACACAATACAAGATATAATGAAGATATTGGTTGGGTGAGAGGATAGTTTGACTCTCTGAACACTCAAGTAGCTACAATCAATATGTACTTTTCTATGTTCACTTCTCTTCAGTCACCTCCAAATCAAGATCATTCAGCGTACTAGTTTTCTTTTTCTATTATACTTGATGTATGTTTTATTTCTTTTTGTACTCATGTGATGGCTTTGTGATGTTTTGTTTATCTGCATTAGTTGTAGTTAGTTTATATGTTTAATGAAAAATTTATCTTATGTTATTTTTTAATGTTCTTAAACTATTTTTAAGTTTTTATTGTGTAAATTAATAATGTTGATCTAATTTTTTTTTTTTTTTAAATATTTTACACTACAACTTAATTTCCTAGCAAAACTATTTTTCCTTTCTCAAACTTTAAATCAAGATACAACTTAGAATTATATAATAAGATCATTTAAATTTTCTACTAGATTGGTGTCTTATAGTTATAATTGTTACAAAATTAGTGACTTATGTCTCTTTTATTTTCTTGTTCAATTTGTTGATTATATAGTTGACAATACGATTTTGTTTTTGTGGATTATTCTTCTTTATGCAAGAAAAGTTTTTCTTTTATTTGGAAGATAATCAAACAAGCTAAGATATACTGAATTAGGTTGTGGATAGAACAAAATATCAAAAGAGGTACAAAATGAGCCCAACATGAAAGGATGCACAATGTCACAAATTTGAAAAGAGGCATAAAATGAGCCCAAAATGAAAAGATGAGCAATGTCGCCAAAATTAAAAAGAGGCACAAAATAAGCATAAAATAAAAAGATGCATAATATTCAAAACTCAAATATTTCTTATTGATAAAGAGACATAAAAATCCTTGCATTAAATGATAATTTCAACAATTGAATTTAAAACTACAAGATTTCAATTTAATTAATTTTGTGATGATTATTCTATTTGATATTTCTATAATTTAGAGTGAATATTGAACCTATTCATCTTTTCTTATCTAAATTATTCTTTGATTTAAAATTTGAGTCATTCTTTTTCAAATTAGGACTTTAATGTTGTTTATGTAAATAGTTTAAAACTGATTCTTTATCATCCATTACATTTGTCTATAGCAACTTATTCTTTTTCGAGGGATTACCTTTTTTTTTCTAATGACAAAATAGGGGGAGGTTATTGTTTGTTTTATGGTTTGAGTTATTATTCATGTTCTAATCTATTTGAAGTCGTTTGGTTTGTTTAAGATTTTAAAAATTAGGATGAAATTTTTATGATCCTCATGTTGTTTATTTTTAACTTCATTAATTGGGAGTTTAGGAGAAAATATTTTTATTTGTAATTCAAACAATAATTATTTTTGTCAACATAAAAAAAAGGAGAGATTGTTGCAACTTAGTAATCAATCTTGAGAATGTATTTTTGATGATAGAAAAATGTTATTGTTCTGATTAATTTTATCATTTCTCTTGAACATGTACTAGACATTTTCTATTTAGTGTTTGTGGTACTAACATTTCAGGGAAATTATACTCCAGACTACTGAAGACTTCAAGATAGAATATATTAGAGTTTCATATAATGAAGTCTATAATTTTTTTTTTTCTTGAGTCTGCTAGAGAGTGATTATAATTGGGTAACTGTGCACACACACACCGGGGGAAAGAAAGAGTCAAAACTTAAAATTTTGAAACTAATTGTATTGTACGATTTATAATCATACTGGTTGATTTGTTATATTTTTCATCCAAAAAGAAGTTAATCATATCTTGTCTTATATTTTTGCACTATTCATGCTATACGATGCCGTCTGTACAGACGATTAGTACAAAATGAGTGTGTACCAATTCATCCTAAATAAACTCATTTATTTTTTGTATTGTTTGTACTGTATGATGTAAGTTTATACATACAATTGATAGAGTACTAAATGGGGTCATCCACGTTCGTACCAAATGAATCATGATTTGTGTTAATAGTTTATACTATATGATGGCAGTTCATACATACGTCTAATAGAGTATGAAATAAGATTTGTATAGACTCGCACTAGATGAATAGGTTCAATTTTAAATTGTTCGTACAGTACGATGTCAGCTCATATAGACAACTAATAGAGTACAAAATAAGATTCATACATGGATTTTTAAAATGTTCGTACAAACGATCTTCTATTATACTGTATGATCCTAGGTCGGTTTACTTGTAATTTTTTAGTATTATAAATAATTTTTCTTGTGTTTCATATATAAGAGTCCTAAAAACTGACACTCTATACCTTTCCTAAGATTTTCTCTTGAGAGTGGCAATTGAGTGTGAGTGTTTGGGACAGATTGTGAGAGTGAAGTGTGAGAGATCAACTGAGGGGGAGTTATGAAGGATTCACAAGGTTGCCCAAAGTGAGAATCTCTTTTTCTTCTTCAATATTTAGCCCATCTCCACTGGAGGCTTTGAGAGAAGATCTTCAACATTGTGTCGCAGTACTCTACCGTAACTACGAGAGTAAGCAAGAATGTTGGTACTCTACCGTCACTAGGAGGGTGAGAAAAGACATTGGTACTCTGTCATCACCAGGAGGGTGAAAAAGGATGAATTTTCACTTCCTTGACTAGGAGGGTGAGGAAGGATGTCGGTACATTATCACATCGGGGTTGGTGGAAGAGAGTTTGTAAAGGCTTCTCCGTCTTACTGTGGGGGTAAAATGAGAGTCACTTTGATTTAGTGCAATACCTAGAGAAGGAGTCTCCATGGAGTGGACGTAGGTCTAGTTTAGACCAAACCACTATAAATTTAGTGTTCATCTATTACTTTACTTTTTCAATATTTTTATTTTTTTGTGCTTCAAAATTTTGTGGTTAAAACATTTATTGAGATAATCTGTTTACTACACAGCTGCATATTTCTGAATCATTCTTTAAACTTTCTAAAAATGTTTTTTGAAAATCTAAGAAATTTTTTAAAATAATTAATTCACCATCCCCCTTGGTAGCCTTCAGACAGTTCAATAAGGTCTAATAACCTACTCAAACTTTCAAGTAGTCCATTTAATGTGTTTAAAATAATGTCTTCAGGATCAATTTGAGAGCTTAGCTTCATCCTATGCCTTGATCGTAGTCAAATATTGAGTCATGATTTGATCCTTAATAATAATGTAGTGCAGTTAACTCTTGAGTTGTAACAGCCTGGAATGATTGAAGGACTGCAAGTGTTTATCCAATGTTTCTCATACCTTGGCATAGGTGTTTAGATTCAAAATGTATGGTAGTAGCGAAGAGGAAATAATAGAGTATAGCACTGCAGTGAGGTTTTGATATATTAGAGTCTGTTGATTGAAAGAAGGATTTGGAGAGGGAAGGCCAGACACACTAAATAGAATCTTTGGAGGAGACGATGTAGATCCAGTTAAAAATCCTTCGAATCCATTTGCAGTAATTATTTAAGGATTTGTGATCTCCACAACAGTTGGTTCTCGGTAGTCATTGGAGTATTTATCGTGCTTTTTATATTTGTAATAAGAAACTTCAACAGCCCTGGAATATAAGTTTCTGTAATAAGGTTGTCGCTATTTCTGGTCTCCCCTATTGCTTGAGTGGACTCATTTACCTTAGGAGTTGTCACTGACACAAAATACGAAGAATATGAAATAAACCCAGAAGGGCTTTGATAGAATAATATATCAAAGTAATTTGTCACAATCATGAAATTTAAAATCAAGCCTTTGAAAATATCAAGTGACACATGATTTCTTTTAAGATTTAAAGGTTTGAAAGAAAGGGAATGTTTCTTTTTGTGGGCTCATTTTATGCATCTTATCAATTGATTGGCGCACTTTGCGCATCTTTTGATTTTTTATACACTTTGTGTATCTTTCAATTTTTTGGCAATCATTACGCATCTATTGATTTTGGTGTCATTGGCCATTTTTTTATTTTTGTTTTTGCAAGATAGATCCCTTTTCAAAACTCTTAAATATTCTTAGTTGTGAGTATATCTTTTAGATATTAGAAAAAAAAAACTTACTCTCTAACATAAGGAATAATAAGCCACAAACCAAACTCAAAATCATATGATAAATGTAATGATAATATTTCAAAGAACTTGAAAGTAATATAAAGACTTTGAATATTATATATATAAGGTAGATTACTATAGCAAGATAGAAAATATCTCAATTGCGAAGTTTAGTTGTTAATTTGAGATAGACTTTGTTTAGAAAAAAAATTACACCACTAAAAGAGGTTAGATGGCAGGGAAACAATCAATGGTGTTTATCTCTTTAATTGATTTAGGGATGTTAGACATTGACTATAAATTTTCAAAAATAAAAATAAGGCAAAATATCATTTCAGCTATGACAAAAAGGAAAACCAAAGTAAAAACATCAAAGATGAAATATTACAGAATAAAAACAAATAACAATAACTACTAAAAAATAAAAAGAATAGAAAATAACAACAAACTATAGAATATGAAATATGCAAATCAGTATTTATTATGCAGCAAGTTTCTGTAATTATGTGAAGCGAGCCTCCGCTGTCCAAGTACTATATGCTCTCATGAGGTCTTTGGTGAGAGCTTACCTACAAAATTATCAAATATCAGATTTAGGAACCTAAACAAGTTTGGGTCCCTTCTTATGAAAAGAGGAATACAATGCATGTGTGTTATGATGTGAATCATGCAGTTTGGGTCTCCACACCCAATGTGTACTACGGTGAACAGTGCAACTGTCTGAAATGTGTCCTAGCATGCCATATGAAAAATAACTAACTCTAGGAAAAGGATTTACTAATATGCTTGGGTGGTGATGCCTCCTTTTAACATTATGTGATGCATGTCATGTTAGTTTGTTATTTTCAAATGCTTTTTCTTTTAGTGAATCATGCTCAATTATCAAATCAGAATACTTTTTATTTAGATGATTAAACTCATCAAGTAAAGATATGTGATTGCGATCAAGTTGGGTGTGTTCTTTACTTAAACTTTCATGTTTTTTTTTTTTTGCAAATTCAAAAACTCCAATTTTAAACTAGAATGCGATTTCTTAAGTTTCTTATATATTTTTTTTAACAAAAAAGCATGAAAAGCTTTATTAAACCAAAAGCAAAATTACCCTATACAAGCATCCGACTCCTTTTTCAACAACTTAATGAAAGGAGGGATATTATCCATAGAAACATCATACCAACAAAAAGAGCTAAAACAAGCAAAGTTAGCACAAAGGTTGGCTAACTTATTGTTCTCCCTATCAATACAATTAAAAATAACATAATTAAAGAATTTAATAAAAGAGAGGTATATAGAATCATTACCACCTTTCTCCACCACTCCCTTGATGAAATTGATAACATTGTAGTTATCTCTTTCTATGATGTTACCTTTGTAGTCAAGCATCCATTATTTAGCCATCATATTGATAGCTATAATAGATTGAAGTTCCAAATCTGCTGCATCCCAATGAATTCGAGACATACCAAAAGCCAATAAAAATCTTCCTTGATGATCTCTAAATACCCCTCCAATACCAGCCTTGTAGGAGCTATGTAGAGCCGCATCTATGTTAACCTTGATCCAATCAGGTGGAGGAGGATGCCAAGAATACAACAACCTTGAAGGTTGATTAGCACCGTCAATACTTGAAAATGAGAAGCTGGAATTCTTTTGGGACGATGTACTACAAACAACATTAGAAGCTATCATAACCGAGCTTAAATTTTCACCTTCATGGAATAACATATTCCTAGCTATCCATTAATGGTAAATAGAACTATAGAACAAACTCCTCATCCAAGAGTTTTGATTTGCCAACCAATCTATGCAACTTCCTTCTGAATAAAACTCTAGAAAACTGAAGCCCCATTTATTTAAAACAGCAATTACTTCTTTTGTTTTCCTGCAATCGAAGATAATATGACCTATGTTCTCAACCTCTTCACACCCTCTAGGACACTTATCAATACTTTGCAATCTTCTGTAACATAGAAATTGAAAGGTTGGAATTACATTGTTAAACAGTCTCCACCAGAATAACTTGACCTTTAGGCAGAGTTTCGTTCTTCTAAACCATTTCCAATAAAACTATTCTGCATTACCATCAACCAAAGCTTCAGCAGCTAGGGAAGTTACTATTTTACCGGAGAATTGATGAATCAATTCCAACTGGTCCCCGTTCATATCATTATGTATTTTAATAGATATGATCAATTTGATCAAATCTTCCCCAAAGAATTTCCTTAGCTTAGTTATATTCCAGCTCCCATCACATATAAATCAGTCCATGGTTAAATTTCCTTCATCATTAGGATTAACAAAAGTTGGCCAAAGTAGCAAACTTTTATCTAAAATCCAAATGTATTCATAAATTTTGATATCTTTGCCATTACTAACCGACCATCTAATAATGGGTTTCAATAATTTACCCCCATTACAGATGATTTTCCAAATAATATAGCTCTTCCCAACAACTGAAGCTTCTTTCATGATATATCCATATTTCGGAAACAGTACTTTATGAATGAGGGAATCCTTAACTTGATTATATCTCCATGCCAACCTTGCCCTTAATGGCCCTGCTTTCTTGGAACAAGAATTGATTCCCAGACCTCCACATCTTTTTGGTTTACACAATAACTCCCAACTGACATAGTGCATACCAGCTGATCCGTCACTTCTATTCAAGATAAATTCCCTGCAAATCTTATCAACTTCATAAAGAGTTTGCTTTAGAACCATAGAGTGAGAAGAATGGTAAGATGGAAAAGATAATAATAGTGAATTTACTAATGTTATTCTACTAGCAAGTGAAATGAGCTTATTGCCCCACACGCCCAGCATACTCATTGCCTTGTCAATAATGAACTGAAAATCAGCTTTAAACAATCTTCTTAACGTAACCTTGATACCCAAGTAATAAAATCAACCTCCTTGCATTTCATTATTTTGCTAATTTTCTTCCTCCTCCTAGTACCCACATATTTACCAAATAGGATACCAGATTTTTGCAAATTGATCTTTTGACCCGTCCATCCACAAAAGTCCTCAAGGATTTCTTTGATAATCTTGATAGATTTCATTTGAGCATTTGAAAAAATGATGATATCATCAGCATACAATAAATGGGATACCTTCGAACCATTGGAAGAAATACCAACTCCTATAGAATTACCTTTATCAAAGAAGGCATTTGAGAGGAGTTGAGCACACATCACAAACAAAAATGGAGAAAGAGGGCATCCTTGACGGAAACCACTTTTAGCTTCAATCATTTTTGAAAAGGAGCCATTAATGATAACTGAGAACTTTGGGTCAATGATACATTCCACCACCAAATTAACAAACTTAATAGGAAAATCAAAGTAATCCTAAATTTTAACAAGAGCTGTCCACCCCATGGAGTCATATGCTTGCTCCATATCAACTTTAATTGAGACCAATCCTTTAACTGATTTGGAATGTCTAAACTTGTGGAAGATCTCTTGAGCAACTAGAACATGATCCGAGAGGGATCTACCTCTAAAGGCCGCCTTTTCAACTAAAATTATCTTTGGGATCACCAACATAATTCTATTAAGAAGCATCTTAGCGACAATTTTATAGACCGAGTTGCAAAGGCTAATCGGTCTATAGCTAGATGGGGTTAAAGGATTTTTAGTTTTGGGAATCAAAACTATATTAGTAATTTTCCAATCACTATTCATCTTACCAAGCTTGAAGAAGTGATCCAAGGCCTTCCATAAATCTTTATTGATAATACGCTAGTAGTGTTTAAAAAAAGAGTAAGACATACCATCTCGACTCGGAGCAATATTTTTCTTCAATTCTTTAACCACCAATTCCAGCTCTTCAAACGTGAACTCTCTATCCAATAGCCTTCTATCTTCTTCATTCAGAGTTGACAAAGCTGTGGGCCATCCCTCTAGATTACAGCTCCTTTCCTCCCATTTATTCCCAAAATCCGGAAAATAGCCTCTTTAATTCCTTTTTGATCTTCAATCATTTCACCTTGATCATTTTTAATTTTATGGATAAAGTTGGAATTTCTTCTAGCACTTGCATAATCTTGAAAAAATTTTGAATTGGAATCCCCATCTACCATTCATTTCACCTTGGCTCTTTGTTTCCACCAAGTGTTTAACCGAGCCATAATAGGGTTCAACTCCTCCATTTTAGTTTTCAGAAGCCACTGATCTTCTTCTGACATAACTCCATTTCCAGCTTCTAATTCTTGCAGTCTCTGAACTTTAGATTTTAGTTCTTCTTTTTGTAAGTTCAAAGCCTTGAACTTAGCCTTTCTCCAAAAATGAAGATCTCTTAAAGTCCTCTTTAGCTTGAGATTAAGAACTTGAGAAGGATCACCTATGGTATTTTTATTCCAGGATTTATTAACAATAGCAACTGATGTTGGAATAGAGGACAAAACTTCTTCAAATTTTAAAACTTTCTTATTAGGAGGAATGAAATTCAACAACTTAAGCAAAATTGGGCAATGGTTCGAAGCCAGCCTTGTCAAATGCTTTACCGAGAGCCTGTGGGAAGAATCGAAGGCAGTAGCGTTAACCAAACACCTATTCAGCTTTTTTAGAATTATATCAGCTCCTCTCTTGTTGTTACACCAAGTATACTTGGGACCTACACAAGCCACCTCATGCAAGTTATTACAAGTAATGAACATTTTCATCTCCCTTAGTCCCAAACTGAAAACAAAATTTTTTCCTCCTTTCTTCTCTTCCTTGGAAAGTAAACAATTAAAGTTGCCTCCTAAGACCATGGGGTAGTCTTTAGTAATAAAGGGCTCCAATCCCTCCCATAAATTCCTTCTTCTATAGACATCCTTACTACCATATGTAGTAGCAACTCTCCATGTACCTTTGTTGATGATATTGAGATCACCAATAAGGAACTGAGATGAATTTCCAAGCAAGCTGAATTTAGCCAAATCTTCTCCTCAAATAACTAAGATACCTCAAGAGAGGCCTTCAGATGGAAAATTACAGTAGTCCCATCCTTCATCCACCAAAGAACTAACAATCTTCTTGTCCACAGCAGTAATTTTAGTCTCCACCAAGCCTAGGAAGAACAAACCATTCTCCCTAATGAACTCCCTTGCGTAAAAAGAAGCTTTAGACTTCCTAGCTCCTCTACAATTCCAAAATCCTATTAAAGAAATTTAATGATTCATGGGGAAGAGGTCCCCCACCTTATACTTGCCCTCACCTTCCATCTTCCTACTTCTCAGATTAAGTTTGACAGGACCCAAACCTTTTAGCTGCTTAGCTCCTTTCCTCCTTACTTTGTTAGAACCTTCAACTTCTAGGCTAAATTGGTTTCCCCGCGAACACATCCTCATATGCCAACTTCTTAAGACCCTATAAACAATCTCTCCAATTACAGAATTCAAGAATTCTGAACCCCCAACATCTTAATACATTGCTCACCTTCAACATAATTAAACATTTGGAAGTGATATGATCGAGATCTTCGATCACACCACATCCCAAGGGACATAAACAATTTCCAGAAATCCTTCTCCTATACAAAAAATCTTTAGTAGGGATAGCATCTCTACAAATTTGCCATAAAAATAATTCAACCCGAGCATTTGTCTTCAGCTTTTGAATCCAAGTTATCGTATCCCCTGTTATTACATCCTTATAGCCATCTTCCATTAATAATGCTGATATAGACTTACCAGTCAATTGTAGTTTCAATTCCATTTGATCTTCTAGCAAAGAATTGAAGATCTGTACACCTCCAATCATCCTCGCCAGGGTCTTCACTGAAGCATTGTATGAGTTTCATAAAGTCCCATTTTCCATCCTCAATGAAGTAGTCCAGTTTCAGGTTTTCATCTTCAAAGCTCCCCATAAAAGTTGGCCATTTGAGTAGGATTTTGTCCATAATCCAAGCGTCCTTCATTACATTAATTTTGACTCCATTTGCCACTTTCCATCTTAAAAACTTTTTAAGAACTTTCCACGCTCTTGTTATAATCTTCCAGGAAGTAGATCCACCTTTAAACTTCCCCCTATTCCACAAATTTTCACCATATTTAGCCAACAAATTCCTGTTCAACAAAGAACTCGGTTCTTCCAAAAGATTCCATGCAAACTTTCCTCTAAGTGGTCCAATTCTTGCCAATGCAGATTGAATACTCCATCCACCACAATGCTTCGGTCTACACATCATCTCCCATGCCACATAGTGCATGCCATGACTCCTATCCAGTTTATTCCAAATAAAGTCTCTACAAAGTTTTTCCAACTCGTATAAGGTCCTTATGGGAACCAGAGAATGAGCAATAAGGAAAACAAGGAGAGCTAGAAGAGCTATTTTTACTAAAATTAATCTTCCCGCTATAGAAATATATCTATTTCCCCAAGCATTAAGTTCTTTCAAAGATTTATCCAATAGCATTTGGAAATCAACTTTTCTTAATCTCCTTAGAGAAATTTTAATCCCCATGTACTCCAATTCTTCCACCATTTTGAATCCCAACATCTTTGATATTTGAATATTCCTTCTTCTTCTATCTGATTTGCCGCAAATCAAAGCTGATTTTTGATGGTTAATAGTTTGACTGGTCCAATTGCAGTAGTCTCTTACATTGTTCCACATGTTCTTTACATTTTTTATTTTAGCATTTGAAAACAACATCACATCTTCACCATAAAGCAGATGTGTGATCCTTGGAGCCTTGGCACAAATTCTAATTCCCATATCCAATCCTCTGCTAAAGAAAGCATTGGATAGCAACTGTGAGCACATAATGAACAAGAATGGAGAGAGTGGGAATCCTTGTTGAAATCCACTCCTTCCCTCAATCCAATTCGATCTAGCCCCATTGATCAATATAGAGAATCTAGGATCCGAGACACAATCCATAACCAGTCCAAGAAATCTGACCGGGAATCCCAACTCCATCATCATCTTCTTCAACGTTAACCAACACATAATATCGTATGCTTGTTCCATGTCCAATTTGATAGCCAAATACCCATTACAAGCCTTTGAAAATCTTAATTTGCTGAAAAACTCTTGAGCCAGTAATAGATGATCAGAGATAGATCTCCCCTTCACAAATGCCACATGCTCTTCAGATATAATCTTCGGGATCACCACTATCTTTTTGTTTAAAATCACTTTAACAACAATTTTATAAATATAATTGCATAAACTAATTAGATAAAATTCAAAAGGAGATAGAGGATTAGTAGACTTAGGAATCAGCACAACCAAAGTATCTTTCCAATCCTTACTCATCTTGCCTGAAGAAAAGAACTGCCTGACTGCTTTATAAACATCCCCTCTAATGATCTCCCAATATCCTTTGAAAAAAGGATATGTCAACCCATCACATCCTGGAGCTTTATTATTCCCCAACCTCATAACAACCTCTTTAACCTCTTCCATAGATAGCTCCCTCTCCAACAAATCCTTGTCATCTTCTCCCAAAAATGTAATCTCTGCAATCCGTTTCTTTTGTCTATTATGGACGGTTGATATTACAACGTATCTGCATTTTCATGCAACTACCCTGATCATTTGAAATGCTGGATTGAATCCTATACACTCATCTTGAGTCACATGGGATCAACAGCTTGGATTTAAATATTATGTGGTTTAGTAAAATGGCAGGTTGAATCCTGATCGTTCATTCCAAATCACAAGGGATCAATGGTTTGGATTTAAATCTAACGTGTTTAAGTAAATAGTGAGTAGAATCCTAGCTATTCATCTTGAAATACGAGCAATCTATGGCTTAGATCTAATTCAATGTGGATAAGTAAAATGGTAGATTAGATCTCATCTATTCTTTCTAAATAATGTTGGATCAATGACTTTGAATTAATACTGACGTGTATAAGTTAAAAAAAATTGATCAGATCTTAGTCATTCATTCCAAACTAGATGAAATCATTAGCCTCAATCTGATGCCAATATGGTTAAGTGAAATAACATAGCCAGTGTACACATGCTACGTGTAATATTTCTGCAATCCACATCTTTTCTTACCATGTGGAAAGTGTCCGCAAAGTTAGTGCTGTCAGTTGACTCTGTATGAAATTTTTTCAATTTAATTTAAAAAATGAGGCAGAACTTCAAAAAATTGTAGAAAATCAACTTCTAAAACAATTTTAAGGTTTATAGGCTCTATGGATTTCGGAGAAAGAGAACATTATTTTAAAAATATAACTGAACTGTTTTAACTAATATTTTGATAGTTATTTAGGTTTTATAGAAATGCATATTTTAATTTTAAATAAATATATTTAAAGTATTTTAACCCAACTCTTGATACAGGTATTCTAGGGATAATGTTTCTAAGGCTATATGGAACCACTGAAAATTTTCTTTTCACCAAAGAATAAATTTAAGGCTTGATCAAGTATCATTTGAAGGGGCTCTATGGTCAATACTATAGGGACTATAGTGTGTTTTCCCTCAAATCATTCATGACCATGACTCCAAATTGAATAGATAATCATTTGAGTATATCCCCTATGACCTCTAAAGATGTCAACTTGTTTAGGTACTTTTTTTTAGATTTGAATTCTTAAGTCTAATTTAGGCCTTAATAGGATTCAAGGTCTTAGAAATTCATTTTGAATATTCCGTAGAGTATTAAGTATCCATTATTGCATGGTATGGCTAATTTTATTGATACAAAGGGTTAGAAGACTTTGACTTAAAACCTATGAAAATTAGTAACACCTAAAGATAAAAATTAAAGATAAAGTCTTGAATTTTAAAAAAATAATAGAAAAATAACCATTCATTCAATAAGGTGAAAATCTTGGAACCTTAAGCAAGAAATTTAACTAAGTCAAATTAACCCCTTAAGTAACCTTAAAACTTAAAAATATCATAATTAATTAAAATTTAATCCAAAAAATATAAAAAATTAACCAGAATTAAACTTTCAATCGAGAAAAATTTAAATCTCCTTGATTAGACTACAATTTTAAGCTTAATTTAATTTTTAATGAAAATCAATATTTAGTTAAATTAAATATTTAAAAATTTTTAAAAATTCTAAATAATTTCAAACACTTGAAAATACTCCCATGGGTCATCCCTAATCTTTGGGAGTGATTCCATGAAGTTTGGATCAAAGCGAGCTAAAACCTTCTTAATTAATCAATTTTAAAAATTGGTCAACTAATCATCCTAGACAATCATTGAATTGTCTTAGATGATCAATACAAACACTTAAACTAATCATGCAGGACAATGCAGTTTGCAATGTAAAAAAAGGCTATATGTACTAATCATATAGGATGATCATACAGGGTTGTATTGAATGATCTTTGATAATATAATTAATTTTTTAGGACTTATGAAGCCCTTTATTTGAGCTTTCTCTAAAGACATTGTATGAGTTTTTGGCATGCATTGAGTCTCTATTCTTCTAGGAAAACTTGAAGAGAGAGCCTTGAAAGGGAGAGAGGAAATGGTGGAGTTTGAGAGGTAGAAGATCCTTGTGGATTTCAAGGGAGTATGGAGGGGGGTTCACACTGTTGCTTCGGCTAGCTTGCATCTAAGTACCATCATATTCAAGGTTTTTCTTGAGAGAAGTTTTGGGAAGAAGAAGATCTCTTTGGTGTCAAAGGACTTGGCTACTCAACCACAACGGAGAAGGTGAAAGCGATTCAAGGTTCTTTGTTTATGAAAGCATTTATAGTCCTCTACCATATCCTGGAGGGAGAAAAAGGATTATAATCCTCTACTACATTAGGTTGGTGGAAGATATTTTGTAAGGGCTTCTCTGCCTAGCCGTGGGGTCTAAAAAAGAGTCACTGATTAAGGTTTAGTGTAATACCTAGAGTGGGTGACTCCTGGGAGTGTCCGTATGCTAGGTTGACCAAAAAACTATAAATCTCAGGTGTGTTTGTTCTTAGTTTTATTTTTCAGCACATTATTTTTTGTATTTAATTTTGGGTTAATTATATGGTTGAAAATCTCTGGTTTCTATTATTATGAAATTTCTTTGCTTCCATATCAAGTGATAAAATTGATATTTTTTAAGGTTTAGAAAACTTTTAAAAGGGAGATTTTTCTTTATATTTAATTTTTTTTAAATTACTAATTCACCCCCCTCTTGGTTAGCCTCGGGCTAGTTCTATAAGGTCTAATAACCCTCATGGACTTTGAAGTAATATCAGAGCAGGATTCAAAAATAGAATTTTAGAAAACTTTTTAAAAAATAATTAATTTCTTACTTTGGAAATTATAACATTTTGAAAGGCTACTCAATCATGCGACCACCTTTATTTAAAAATATTTCTTTTAATTTTTGAAAATTTTGTATGTCTACTTTCTTACAATCAATTGATTATCAAATTTGGCATATGACTTAAACTTGTTATTTTGTATTATTACGTATTATAGATGGAGTAAAAATTGATATTCCTTTTACTGAATGGAATAGAATAGAACAAATCAATGTTCAATTAAATGCTAAACGCTTAAATTATTTTTTTTGTGCTTTAAATACTAAAGATTTCATGAGAATCTCTACATGTACTACTAGCAATGAAATTTGGGTTAGATTATGCACTTCATATGAACATACTAATAAAGTAAAAAAATAAAAATTGAATATTTTAATGCTTGATTATGAATATTTTTGTTTAAAATCTTATGAGACTATCGTAGACATGTATACTAGGTATACTAAAATTGTGACATCATCACTTACTCTAGGTAAAGAACTTTCAAACTTTGAAAAGGCTAGTAAAATTCTATATTTTCTTATGTCATAAACTTAATGCTAATGTAAGTACTATATGCTAATCAAAAGACTTGAAAAATTATTCTATTGATAATCTGATTAGATCACTCTTTGCCCACGAGCAAAGTGTGAGTCATAAACTTTTGAATGTAGGTAAAACTATAGTGCTAAAAGTTAAAGACATGGATAAAAGCAGCTTAGTAGATGATGAGAGTAAGGAAATATCATAAATAATTAGAAAATAAATTACAGCGCAAGCATCAACATCAACAAAAGTGGAACAAAGTTAAACATGGTAAGAATATTAAGTATTCTTTCGATGTTATTTGCTTTGGGTGTAGGAAATTCGGACATTTGAAAGATAAGTGCCCCAATTTAAAATCTCTTCATGTAAAGGAAAAGGGTAAAAATAAGTAAATTGTAAGAAGGGAAAATGATAAAAAGTAAAAGATCTCCTGGATAGACTTATCTTTTGAATCATCATACCAAGAGCAAGATAATTAGATATAAAGTTTTATTTCTGTGTTTATCTCTTTTAGAGTTAATGCATACATATATGTTCTTTCTTTTATTTTTGTTTGTCATGAATGTTTTTATTTTCTATATTATTTTTGTGGTTTTATTTGATAGTAAGATACTTAAGTTTGTAATCTTTTATTTTATTTTTCATGTATGTTTTTGAGAACACTCTCAGATCAATACACACAAATCACATCTCACATTATATTTTCATAAGAGAATCAAATCATTTCTCTCTAATCACATTTTTTTCTTAAAATGAAAATTTTACCTCCTTTTTTGGCAAGTGATTATTAACTTCTCTAAATAGCTAAAGGAATAAAAATTGATGGTTATCCCTCTTCCTCTAACTTCTTTGTTGGTTTAATTTCTTTTTGAATAAAAACTATTTCAAATTAAAAATTAGACCAAAAAAATAGAAAGTTGTTTCATCTTCTTACAGTTCTCTATCTCATTTGAATATTTTTGTAAATCAATAAATCTATTTCAAATTTTATTACTTAAGCTATCTGTCTATATCAAATGGATCATGTTTTAATTTGTTGTTTGCTCTTTCTTATAAAAGAGAGTGAGTTCCTCTTCTCTTTTATTTGAAAGATAATCTCACAACTAAGAATTTTTAAAGACTTAAGAAGGAAAAAAGTTTGCAAAAGCAAAAAAGAGACATAAAATGAGCCCAAATTGAGAAGATGTTTAATATTCGCCAAATTAATTATAAGATGCACAAAGTATATCAAAGGTAAAAAATATGAATAAAGTGCACCAAACACTAATAAAAGAGGCACAAAATGAGCCCATAATAAGTTAACTTTCCTCCCAATCAATTCTTTAAATCTTAAAGAAATCCATGTGCCAATTAATATCATTCACACTTGAATTTACAAATCATAATTTCTAGCTAATCACTTTGCAATGTTATTCTCTTAAGATATATTTTTAAAAAGAAGTTTGAAATGATCACATTTCCTTTCTAGTTTATTTTTTGTATTTGATTTTTATTTAAAAACGATTTTAACATGTAAGGAGCCTGAACTAGGGTTGCTAAAATTTAAATTTCTAACCTTTTTGGATCTTAGTACAGTTAATACATTTCTAACTAAGATTTTAAATAAAATTTTAAGGTAACTTTTATATTTTAAGAAATTTTTTTGAAATTAATTAATTTTTTTAAACATCACCATCACCTTCACCTTATCAAGGTCCATATAATCTTTAGTTGGTCATGTGTGTTCCATTTTATTTTTTATGTGTTTCTCTTATTTTTGATAATATTGAAGGGGGAAATATATTTGACTGGTTATATCTATGTTTAAGTTGTATATATTAATCTTGTATTTGTATTAGTTTATCTATTGTGTAGTTTTTAAATAGTTTTTGTTTTATTACAAAAATTAAAAAAAACTTTTTACTTTCCCCTTTTTTTAATATATTTATCTTAGTGAGGGGGAGATTAGGAGAAAATATTTTTAAATTTACAAATTCAACTGGTAATATTTTCCATCATAAAAAAATGGGAGATGTTACAACTCGAGCTCACAAGTTTATATTTTTGATGATAACAAATATTGTGGTTCATATCCTTATGTCTAGTAATATTTATAATGTATATTTATTTGTGTGTGTACTAATATTTTAGAAACATCATGCACCATCCATCAAAGATTCAAGGCTCAATATTTTGTATAATAGGTTATACTGTAAAGATTTTTGAAATATTCAATGATATATTTTTTATTTATTGAGTCAAGTCTTGTAAAGGTATTTCTTAGCTTGGTGACAATGCACTCACACACACTCAGAAGAGAGAGATTAAGTCAAAATCAGAAGTTTAAATTTTGAACTTATTGTATTATATGATTTATATTATATGGGATGATCAGCTCATCTAACTAACCATATTGTATGATATATATCATATAAGACGATTAGTTATGATCAAGAAATCAACATCCAATTATAATTTAGGCAAGATTTTATAATTCAAAATTTGTTCATATCGTGCAGGATGATTTGCATAGTCTTGGACAATATATGACAATCATGCCCAAATTTATCCTATAATTAAGGGACTAATTATTGTTAATTTAGTAAATATGATTATCCAGGATGATCAATGATGATCTTACTAGACGACTGAGAAGATGCGTGGGATGACTCCCAATCATATAAGATGATAACCATAAATTTATTAACTAATCATCCAGGATGATCATAGAATCATCCTGGATGATCAGTATAAACTCTTGAACTGATCGTACAAAATAATGTAGTTTGTTCTATCAAAAAAGGCCATTTTATACTAAATATATAAGAGAATCGTACAGGGTCGTACTGAATAATCATTGATGATAGAACTGATTTTTAAGGTTTTTTTATTTAAGCTTTCACGAAAGACATTGTAAGTATCTTTGGCATAAATTGAGTCTCCATTCTTCTAGGAAAACTTAAAGAGCGAGACTTCAGAGAGAGAGAGAGAGAGAGAGAGGAAAGGCTGGAGTTTAAGAGGGAGAAGATCCTTGTGGGTTTTAAGGGAGTGTGGAGGGGGTTTCACATGGTTGCTATGGAAAGCTTGCATCTTAGTACCATCGTTTTCAAAGTTTATATTAAGGGAAGTTTTACTAAGAAGAATATCTATTTGGTCTCAAAGGACCCGGCTAGTCCATCCCACTGGGGAAGGTGAAAGGGATTCAAGGTTCTCTACTTGTGAAAAGACTTGTGGTCCTATACCATCTCCTGGAGGAAGAAAAAGGATTACAGTCCTCTGTCACACTAGGTTGGTGGAATAGATTTTATAAGAGCTTCTCTACCTAACTGTAGGGGCTAAAGGAGAGTCACTAAAGATTTAGTGCAATTCATGTAGTGGGTGACTCCGAGAAGTGGATGTAGTTCAGGTTAGTCGAACCACTATAATGCTCTGGTGTGTTTGTTTTTGGTTTTATTTTTTAGCACTTTATTTTCCACATTTATTTTTCTATTAATTGTGAGGTTGAAAATCTCCAATTTTTTATTATTATGATATTACTTTGCTTAAGCGTAAGAGATAAAATTGATATTTTCACATGTTTACAAAGATTTAAAAAGGGAGATTTTTCTTTGTGTTTAAAGAAGTTTTTAAATTCTCAATTCACCTCCCCTCTTTATTAGCCTCGGGCTAGTTCTATAAGGTCTAACAATGCTCACAAACTTTCAAGTGTTATTAGAGCGGGATTTAAAAATAGAGTTTTAGAAAACTTTTGAAAAAATGACCAAAGACTAACTTTGGAAATATTAACATTACAAAAGGCTATTTAATCATGTAACCACCATTTTTTTTTTTGTAATATTTGGAAAATTTGCATGTCTACTTTCTAGCAATTAATTGATTAAGTTGAATATTTCAATGCATGATCATGAACAATTTTTCATGAAACCTTATTAGAATATCTTAGACATGTATACTAGGTTTACTCAAATAGTGACATTATTACTTACTTTAGGTAAAGAATTTTAAAACTTTGAAATGGTCAGTAAAATTCTACATTATCTACTTGATAAATTTAATGCTAAAGTAACTATTATATGTGAATCAAAAGACTAGAATAATTATTTTATAGATATTTTGATTTTCTCATTCATTGCCCACGCGCAAAGTGTGAGTCAAAGACTTTTGGATGTAGATGAAACTATAATGAAAAGGGTAAAAATAAATAAATTGTAATAATGACAAATAATAAGAGGCAAAAGATCTCCTTGATAGACCTAACTTTTGAATCATCAGATAAGAAGCAAGATAATGAGGTGTAATGTTTTGTTTGTGTGTTTATCTATTTTATAATTAGTACATACATGTATGTTATTTGTTTTATTTTTATTCATCATGAATTTTTTTATTTTCTATGTTATTTTAGTGATTTTGTTTTATAGTAAGATACTTATGTTTGTAATCATTTATTTTATTTTCATGTATATTTTTGAGAGCACTCTTTGATGAACACACATAAATCACATCTCACGTCATATTTGTATAAGAGAATCAAATTAATTTTCTTTAATCATATTTTTCTTAAAATAAAAATTTACCTCCTTTTTTTGGTAAGTGATTATTGGCATATCTAAAACAGCTAAAGGAAGAAAAACGGATGGTTATCCTTCTAATTCTAACTCCTTTAGTGGTTTAATTTCTTTTTGAATCAAAAAATTATTTCAAATTAAAAATTAGACCAAAAAATAAAAATTTATTTCATCTTTCTACAGCTCTCTATTTCAGTTGAATATTTTTACAAATCAATGAATCTATTTCAAATTTTCTTACTCTAGAAGTTTATCTATATCAAATGGATCTGGTTTTGATTTTTGGTTTTCTCTTCCCTATAAAAAAGAGTGAGTTCCTCTTTTCTTATATTTGGAAGATAATCTCACAATTAAGAATCTTTAAAGACTTAAGAATGAAGCAAGTTTACAAAAAATGAAAAGAGGCATAAAATGAGCCCAAACTAAAAAGATGTGTAATATTCCTTAAATAAATTACAAGATGTATAAAGTGTTTCAAAAGTCAAAAGATATGAAAAGTGCACCAAAAACTGATAAAAGAGACACAAAATGAGCCCACGATAAGTTAGATTCTCTTCCTATCAAGTATTTAAATGTTAGAAAAATCTATGTGCCAAATTATATCGTCCACACTTGAATTTAAAATCATGATTTATGGTTCATCACTTTGCAATGCTATTCTCTTAAGATATATTTCTAAAAAGATGTTTGAAAATATCACTTTTCCTTTCTAATTTATTTTCTGAATTAAATTTGTCTTTAAGAAGGACTATCCTATAAGGAGACTGAGCTAGGATTTATAAAATTCAAATTTTCATCATTTTTGGTTCTTAGTGCAGTCAATTCATTTCTTACTAAGCTTTTAAATAAAATTAAGAGATAACTTTCTCATTTTGAGAAAATTTACTAAAATTAATTAATTCTTCCTAAACATCGACATCACCTCCACCTGATTAGGGGTCATATAATCTTTAATTTGTTATGTGTGTTCTATTTTATTTTTTTTGTGTTTCTCTTTTTTTTTTTTATAATGTTAAAGGGAGAGAATGTATTTGACTGGTTATATCTGTGTTTAAGTTGCATATATTCATCTTGTATTTATATTAGTATTTTTGTTAAGTAGTTTCTAAATGTTTTTTTAATTAGAAAAAATAAAAAAAAATTGCTTTCCCTTATTTTTAATATAATTATCTTAGTGAGGGGGAGATTAGGAGAAAATATTTATAAATTTATAAATTCAACCATTAATATTTGCTATTATAAAAAAGGAGAAGATTGTTGTTGTTGACATGTAACTGTAAGCAAACATAAAAAAATAATGAAATCACATACCTAACACTTGACGTCCGAACGTCGGCTTCTCGATGAACGCCGTTCGAATCAGACGACCATGAGCTTTGCATGAGGTTCACAAAACTATGATGCATCCTCCATAAAGCTGTTTTGATTAAAAAAATATCATTTAAGTATATATAATTTTGGAAAATATTTAATTATTTTTGGAAGATTAAATTTTGAACTTTAGTTTTGAAATCCAACGCAACATTAGGAACAATATATCATCCTAGGACCGAGAATAGATCCTAAGGTCAGGATTCTAGGAGGATCCTAGAGTTTGAATTGATTTGTAAATTGAATTGGTTTAGGGTCAAGATTGGTCCAAGTGACCTCATACAAAAATGAGGTCAACAAAAGCTCTATACTATATATTGACTCCCTTGCTCATAGGTAAATTCTAAAGGAAATGAAGGCTTTGACGAGCTCTTCCTCTCCCTATCGTGTGTTCCTTCGACTCCATCATTGCTGGTTGACTTTGCTCCTTCAAAGACCTTCCCCATTTATATCGAATCGTAGCTTGTTTGCTGTGAAGGCAACATTCTCACTATCATGTGCTTCTTCAGCTCCTTCGTTGTCGCTCGATTGTACTCCTTCAATAGCATCTCTTTCTTATCGGAATGGAAGATACAACCTTTTGATCAGAAACAACAATGGGAGCTCAATCACTGTGAAGGTAACTTTCCACCTTTAGCATGCTTATTCGGTCGAATCCTGTTAATCTATTGAAGCAAAAGAGGGGAAATGGAGGCTTTATTATGCTTTAATTAATATAAATTAATGTTAATTATAATTAATCATTTTTATTTAAATAACTATTATTAATTATAATTAATTAAAATTTATTATGATTTATTATTTTTGATTTTAGTTAATTTCAAAGAACCTCCTATACGTGCTCTCGTAGCACGGTAGGAGGAAACATGTTGCGGCACCTACAACGAGATGAGTAATCACGTAAAGTTTCATTTTCGACATTTGCAATAGGTCGAAGATCCACATATATGCGCTCTCGTAGAATGGTAGGAGGCATCCCGATGTGACACTTATGATGAGGTGCATAAGCCCTCTATAGGCTCTTATAGCATTGTTGGGACATCCCTTAAGTACCTATACATGCCCTGGTGATGTGGTAGGGAAAGCCATTTGTATTTTCATGCAGGTGCTTTGGAGCTCCCATACACGCTCTTATAACATGGTGGGATGAAAAGATGTATGGCCTGGAGTCCCCTGAAACCTACCATATATGCTCTAGTAGCATGGTGGGATGGCCCAGTTCCCCATATCTCTCCCAAAAGGGAGATATACTAGGATGCTGCCAAAATTTACACTAAACTACACAATACCTGAATAATAAGGAAGGCTTAACTTGAGAAGCAGTATAGAGGACCTGTACCTGATCATGAATGCGCATAATAGAAACAGATGCATAGGAGACTTTTATAATAGGGGACATGAATTGAATAGCACATAATAAAACCTTAAATTTTAAAATGCATAATTAAGATTAAAATGCAAATAATAAATGTATTCAAATGAATATAAGCAAATAAGTAGTTAACCCATAACGAACCTGACCTTGATGCATATAGATAGTGAATGATGATTATTTTATAATAATGATAAATGAATAACAATCATCAGAACATATGAATTCATAAGGCTAGGTGCACAATGAATGATTTTAATGAATGCAATGAACTCCTAAAATAATGCCCATTAAGTTGAATACACTGTACTTTCAAGAAAAATCAGTCAACTATAAAGGAACAAGTATCACCCTCATGCAACAGTCAATGACCTCTTATGCAAGTAACATCCAGCCTGTAGATTGAGATGACAACACTAGAAATTAATGAAAAGACTACCTATTATGAAAATAATAGTCCTTATATAAATTGAAATGGAGACACCTAAAATTAATAAGGAAAACCTATCATGCATATAATAAATCACTTCAAGGCAAGAGATAAGACTCAGTGATGCCTTACAATCAACATCAACAAGCTATATATAATTTGCTACCACCAAAAAACACACAAATACCACTTGTGAATGGGGATGGTGGATATGATGTAAATGCAATAAACTCATATAACAATTTTCATATTATTAAATACACTGTACTTACAAGAGACAACAGCAGACTGTAAAATGCATGGGCATCTTCTGCTTGCATCAAGGAAAGCTTTAATGCAAGCAACCATCAACTTGCAAGTTGAAATTGAGACTTTACAAATGATAGTAGAAGATCCCTCAAGCATATCAATATTCATAAAAATACAACAAGCACTATAACAATGCCTTATAGATAACATCAATAGCTTCTTGTAGAATGCACTGAATAATTATCATGGAATCTGTTAAATGATGATTGATATACAAGACGCTAATAATATATATTTGGATGCTGTAGTAATTTGGATGCTAAAATCTACCGTAAGGGTGAAAAACTACAATAAATTGTAAAGGTCCATCAAGCTACAGTTGCCTATCTACGACAACAACGAGCAATTAACATACAACAAGTTTTAGGTCACCTTTCCAGTCAATAATGATAAGCGATTGAATAAGTGTGTTGAACTCTCTGCAAGAAATGATAGTTGATATAATATTTGTGGATAATAACAGTGGGAATATTATAAGGAAAGCAAAGCCCATGTGGACATAAATATGTATGACATCTACGTGCGGTGGTGATTTAGAAGCTATAAGCATGATATGCCCCAGACTAGTGTAGAAGTACATTCACCTCATAAAGGCCTAGAACTTTTGTTGGTTGAGCATAATTAAAAGTCCTATATTTAATGAGTTCAAAGTGTCTAATAGTCAGATATGAAAGTGAGTGGATGTACAAAGGAAATCAATTAATATGTCATCAATAAAAGACCTTGATTTTGATATGAAGTATACAAAATTAAATAAGTATGTAGTGTCAAAGAAATATCAGTTGAAGAGATATTTCACAAATCATCTCCATAGAAATATGGAAGACATTCGACAAATGCAAGTATCTATAAACTGTTGCAAGAAGCCTATTGATCTACTGACAATAGAGGGCCTTAGCTATGATATTAATGATGTTGTGTTAATTGATTTTCATGAATGATTCTATAGAGTTAAAGAATGAGAACTTGAGGAAAAAAATGAATGATGCCTCAGTCTATCATCTCTCCAGAAATACAGGGGCTCCTAAAAATATGTTGCATCACTCAAGTAAGGACCTAGGGATCAAGCCCCTCAAATCAAGGACCTACCTTCAAGGAAACTCATGGACAAAGCAATATAATGGTGCACCAATTGATCCCTTTATCTCATCAGCTTGTGATATATCATCTATCACAAAATGACCTCATGTCATTTAGATGAGTTTATCCAATTAAAATAAGGGGCAGTTGATTCATAGAACTAACCTCTTAATGAATGAGAAAAGGGAGTATACATCATAACAATAAAAATATCTCATGACAGTCAGGTGAAAGAGCTACGATTCACCTTTAAGCAAAAGCAGGGAATATGTAGTAAGAACTAAGGACCATTGAAGCGCGATGCCACACCACCAGATCTTAAACCTTGATATAAATCGACAAAAGGTTTATACGAGTTCCAAATAGAATGCTACATTCAAATGAGGGTTTCCCACACAACCGAGCATCATTGAATATTCTTGAAAAATGCCCCCACACATGTACTCTAATATGTATACACATAGGTACACAGAAGGGCATGTGTAATCACACAACCTGTATAGACCCTGACAAGCATATTAGGGGTATACACGTGTCATATAAGGATGCTGTGTGAGTTAATAAATTTGAACTTGATCCTCCTAAGATGGTAAATAGGAGTTTATAAGGTTTAATAAATAGTTATAAAATACCCCCAAAAATTAGTATGGGCCCCGACGAGCATGTTAGGGGTATATACATGACATCTAAGAATGCTACACAGGTCAATAAAATGAAACCAAGTTTGACCCTGATCCTTCTATGTGGACAGATAGGAGTCCACGCGGCTCGAACCATCAAAAAGATATACAATCAATGTATCGATCGAAATATCTATTTTATACATTCATATAAGGCCTTTAAAGTTTATGATAAAAGAAATTAATTAAATAAAATCATACAGTTGACAAACCTGATCCCCTATCAGTAAGTTGATAAAGTCAACAAGGTTTAGTTAATGAAAATGACCCCACACCTCGATGATGGCCACATTGAATACAATTCTTAACCGAAGGGGCCAATTCCAATTATTCGAAATTCCACTCCATCAAATCCCAAAATTCCACAAAAATATCCAAAAATCTCAAATTCAAATGTTTAAAATTAAAATTCAACCCTTCAAATACTTAAAGCATAAAATCCATCCACCCTCCATAACAGTTTGTCGAGGTGGACAAATTAAAAACTACATCAATTAACATAAAGCTACTGTCTAGTCAAAAATATCACTAGAATCCATTCTCAAATAATCTCCTTCTAGTAAGGACAAGGTAAGTATCCTATAATCGACAATTTTTCCACCAAATGGGACTATATGATAAACGATTATAACATGGGCCCTCTAAATCTAGTTATTTTGCTGCAAAATAGCACCACTAAATTAGGGTTATGGACAGATCTAATACATTCCTTAATGACTTCAAGTTCTTAAGATGTGAATCAATATGATATATAAGGCACAAAGCCCTCTATTAGCTCAAGTGGATTCAAAATTATCTTCTTAGACAAACATTTAATCTAGGCCTACAAAATCCCGTCAGATGAAGCAACCTATGGCTGTTGATAAGGAAATTTCTATCAGGTTGGGTTGAATACCTCCTTTGATTAAGTAGACCGGGGACAATGATGGCACCATATGATGGAACCATGATATCTTGATCGGGTCCATCATTCATTCCTCCACCATACGCTTTAAGTGCAAGATGGTGTGATTTCAAATTTTAAAATCAAACTCTTAAAATTTCAAATGATAGACTTATACTACATATCTATGGATATAATGTATTTGATTAATGATTATCCTTAATTAAAAGTTCTCTCTCATTATCTGGAGGGTTAATTAACTATAGGGGCTTGTGCCTATAAGAAATCCAAACTCAGATTATAAAGTCCTCACAAATTGAGGGAAAAAAATATGGGTAATTTCTTATCTACAATCCCATATTCCTTCCTAAAATTTAAACCAGGACTTAATCTGATAAAACTCACCCAAAGAAAAATAGCGGGGGAGACCTTGGCTGAATTTTTTAAGCCCATAGTTGCAACTTAAGCTCACTGGTTTATATTTTTTATGATAACAAACATTGTGGCTCACATCCTTATATCTACTTATATTTTTAATATATATTTTTTTGTGTGTGTACTAATATTTTAGAAACACCATGCAATATCCAAAAAAGATTCAAGGCTCAAGATTGGATAGAATAGGCTAGACTATAAAGATTTTTTTAATATTCAATGATATATTTTTTATTTCATGAGTCAAGTCCTATAAAGGTGTTTATTAATTTGGTAATCATGAACACACACACTCAGGGAAGTGAGACTAAGTTAGAACCAAAAATTCAAATTTTGATCTAATCTTATTATACAATTTATATTGTATTAGATGATCAGCTCATCTAACTAATCATGTTGTATGATATATATCAGGTGCCAATCACAATTTAGGCAAGATTTTAAAATTCAAAATTTGTTCATATCATATAGGGTGATTCGAATCATCATTGATGATAGATGAAAATCATGCCTAAATTTATCTAATTAGGGGACTAAATAAGATTAATTTGTTCAATCCATTCATCTAGGACAATTAGAGATGATCGTACTGGATGATTGAGTGGATGCATGAGATAACCACTATTCGTATATGATTAAAACCATAAATTTGTGAACTTATCATCTTGAATGATCACAAAATCATCTTGGACGATTGATATAGACTCTTGAACTGATCACACACGATAATATAGTTTGTATTGTAAAAAAGGGACTATTTTGTACTAATCATACACGGTGATCATATAGGATCGCATTGGATGATCTTTGATGATAAAATTGATTTTTTAGATTTATGTAAGCTCTCTATTTAAGCTTTCTCCAAAGACATTGTAAGAGCCTTTGGCATGAATCAAGACTTCGTTCTTTTGGAGAAAATTTGAAGAGAGAGCTTTGAAAGGGAGAGAGGAAAGGGTGGAGTTTGAGAGGGAGAAGATCCTTATGGGTTTCAAGGGAATGTGGCAGATGTTTCTTATGGTTTCTCTACAAAGCTTGAATCTTATTACCATCATATTCAAGGTTTATCTTGAGGGAAGTTTTGGGAAGAAGAAAATATCTTTGGTGTCAAAGGACTCAGCTAATTTGCTGCACTGAGGAAGGTTAAAGTGATTCAAGATTCTATGTTTGTGAAAGGATTTATTGTCCTCTGCCATCTCCTAGAGAGACAAAAAGGATTATGATCCTCTACCATATCGGGTTGGTGGAAGAGATTTTATAAGGGCTTCTCCGCCTAACTGTGAGGGGTTAAAGTAGAGTCACTAAAGGTTTGTTGTAATACTTAGAGTGGGAAAAGAACATATTGACTGAACCACGATAAATCTCTAGTGTGTTTATTCTTGGTTTTATTTTTAAGTACTTTAATTTTTGTATTTATTTTTGTGTTAATGGTATGGTTGAAAATCTTTGATTTTTTGTTATTATGAAATACCTTGCTTCCACATCAAGACATAAAGTTGATATTTTAATATATTTAAAAACTTTAAAAAGGGATATTTTTCTTTGTGTTTAAAGAAGTTTTTAAATTACCAATTCACCCCCTCTCTTGATTAACCTCGGGCTAGTTCTATGCCTAACAAACCTAACGAACTTTGAAGTTGTATCTGAGCTGGATTCAAAAATAGAGTTTTACAAAACTTTTGAAAAAATGATCAATGACTAACTTTTAAAATTGTAACATTGCAGAAGGCTGTTCAATATCGCAACCACCTTTATTTCAAAGTATTTATTTTAATTTTTGAAAAATTTACATATCTACTTTCTTATAATCAATTGATTATCGAATGTGTTATTTGATTCAAACTAATTATTGTGTACCATCATGCATTGAAGATGGAGTCAAAAATGATATTTCTTTTACTGAATGGAGTAGAATAGAATAAATCAATGCTCAATTGAATGCTAAATAATTGAATTATTTTTTCTGTGCTTTGAATTTTAAAGATTGTATAAGAATCTCTACATGTACTACTAGCAAAGAAATTTAGGATAGATTATGTACTACATACAAATGTACTAATTAAGTCAAGCAATCTAAGTTGAATATTTTAATGCATGATTATTAATAATTTTATATGAAACCTTATGAGACTATATTAAACATGTATATTAGGTTTCCTTAAATAGTGACATCATTACTTTAGGTATAATACTTTCAAATTTTGAAGAGGTCTATAAATTCAATATTATATACCTGATAATTTTAATGCTAAAGTAACTACTATATATGAATTAAATATTAATTTATTGATAATCTGATTATCTCACTCATTGCCCATGAGCAAATTATAAGTCCAAGACTTTTGGATGTAGGTGAAACTATAGCATTAAAAGCCAAAGAAATAGATAAAAGCAGCTTAGTAGAAAATGAGAGTAAGAAAATAGCATTAATAATAAGAAAATTTAAAAATTTACTAAAATGCAAGCATCAATGTCAATAAAAGTGGAACAAAGGTTAACATGATAAGAATATTAATATTTCTTCTGATATAATTTGCTTTGAATGTAAAAAACTAGGACATATGAAAGATAAGTGTTCCCAATTTAAAAGCACTTCATGTAAAAGAAAAAGGTAAAAAAAAAAACAAATTGTAACAAGGGAAAATGATAACAAGCAAAAACTTTCATGGGCATACCTAGCATCTGAATCATCAAACTAGGAGCATGATAATGAGGTATAAGGTTTAGTTTGTGTGTTTATCTATTTTATATGTAATTCATGCATACATGTTCTTTGTTTTATTTTTATTCAACATGAATATTTTTATTTTCTATGTTGTTTTAGTGGTTTTGTTTTTTATAGTAAGATACTTATTTTTATAATCTTTTATTTTATTTTCCTTGTATGTTTTTGAGAGCACTCTCTTATAAACACACATAAATCACATCTCACATTGTATTTGCATAAGAGATTCAAAATGCTTCTCTCTAATCACATTTTTTTCTTAAAATGAAAATTTTACCTCCATTTTTTGTATGTGATTATTGACTTCTCTAAAATAGCCAAAAAATTTGATGGTTACCTCTTTTCCTCTAACTCATTAGTGGTGTAATTTAAAAAAAATTATTTCAAATTAAAAATTGAACAAAAAATAGAAATATATTTCATTTTTCTACAATTTTATACTTTATTTAAATATTTTTTCGCAAATCAATGAATCTATTTCAAATTTTCTTACTCTAGCTGTCCACTTATATCAGATGGATCAGGTATTGATTTGTGGTTTGTTCATTCCTATTAAGAGATTGAGTTCCTCTTTTCTTATATTATGAATATAATCTCACAACTAAGAATCTTTAAAGACATAAGAAGGAAGCAAGTTTATAAAAGTAAAAAAGAGGCACAAAATGAGTCCAAACTAAAAAGATTTGCAATATTCATCAAATAAATTGCAAGATGCATAAAGTGTGTCAAAAGTCAAAAGATTTACAAATTATACAAAACAATAATAAATGAGAAACAAAATGAGCCCATAACAAATTAGCATGATTTCTAGTTCTTCACTTTGCAATACTATTCTCTTAAGATATATTTCTAAAAAGAAGTTTTAAAAGATCGCATTTCCTTTCTAATTTATTTTTTTAATTAGTTGTTTATTTAAGAAGGACTTTAACCTATAAGGAGCCTCAGCTAGGTTTGATAAAATTTAAATTTTCAACCTTTCTCGATCTTAGTGCTATCAATTCATTTATTACTATGCTTTTGAATAAAATTAAGAGTTAACTTTCTCATTTTGTGAAAATATACTAAAATTAATTAATTTTACTTAAAGATCACCATCACCTCCACCTAATCATGGTCCAAATAATCTTTAGTTTATTATGTGTGTTCCATTTTATTTTTGTAATGTTTCTCTTCTTTTGATAATGTTAAAGGGTGAGAATGCATTTTACTTGTTATATATGTCTTTAATTTGCATATATTCTTCTTGAATTTGTATTAGTTTATTTATTATGTAGTTTCTAAATAATTTTTTTATTAAAAAGATTAAAAAATTTATTTTCCCCTATTTTTAATATAACTATCTTAGTAAGGGAGAGATTAGGAGAAAATATTTTTAAATTTATAAGTTCAACCAGTAATGTTTTATTTTCTTCAAAAAAAACCAATAATATTTTTCATTATAAAAAAGGGAACGATTGCTACAACTCGCGCTCACAAGTTTTTATTTTTGATGATAATAAGCATTATTGCTCACATCCTTATATATACTTATATTTATAATGTATATTTATTTATGTGTGTACTAATATTTTAGGAGTACCATGTGCCATCCAATGAAAATTTAAGGCTTAAGATTGGGTAGAATATATTATACTATAAAGATTTTTATAATATTCAATGATATATTTTTAATTTCTTGAGTTAAGTCCTGTAAAGGTGTTTGCTAGCTTGATGATCATGCACACACACACATAGGGAGTGAGATTAAGTCAAAACCAAAAATTCAAATTTTGAACTAATCGTACTATATAATTTATATCATACTAGATAATCAGCTCATCTAACTAATCATATTGTGCGATATATATCATACAAGATGACTAGTTATGATTAAGAAATTAGTCGTAAAATTTTTTTTTGGCAAGATTTTATAATTCAAAATTTATTCATATCGTACATGATGATCTATATCATCATGGATGATAGTTGAAAATCATGCTAAAATTGAACCTGTGAATAGGAGATTAATTATGGTTAATTTATTCAATCCAAACCTTTTGAACAATCATTGATCATTTTACTGGATGACTGAGAGGTTGCATTGGATGACCACTAATTATACAAGATAAAAAAAATAAATTGCAGAATCTTCCTGGATGATCAGTATAAACCCTTGAACTGGTCTTACAAGACAATACCGTTTGTATAGTTAAGAATAGTTATTTTGTACTAATTATACAGGATGATTGTATAGGATCGTACTGGACAATCTTTGATGATAGAATTAATTTTTTATGGTTTTTGAAGCCCTCTATTTAATCTTTCTCTGAAGGCATTGTAAGTGTGTTTGGCATGCATTTAGTCTCCATTCTTCAAGAGAAAACCTAAAGAGAGAGAGCCTTGAAAGGGATAGTGTAAAGGGTTGAGTTTGAGAGGGAGAAGATCCTTGCGATTTCAAGAGATTATGGAGGGCATTTCACACGGTTGCTCTACAATTCTTCATCTTAGTACCATCATATTCAAGGTTTATTTTGAGGGATGTTTTGGGAAGAAGAAGATCTCTTTGGTGTCAAAGGATTCAACTACTTTGTCATATCAGGGAAGGTGAAGCAATTTATGGTTCTCTAACTGTGAAAGAATTTGTTGTCCTCTGTCATCTCTTGGAGGGAGAAAAATGATTATAGTCCTCTTCCACATTAGATTGGTGGAAGAGATTTTTTAAGGGCTTCACCGCCTAACAATGGGGGCTAAATGAGAGTTACTAAAGGTTTAGTGCAATACCTAGAGAGGGTGATTCTGGGGAGTGAACGTAGGACAGGTTGACTAGACCATTATAAATCTTTGGTGTATTTGTTCTTAGTTTTATTTTTCATATTTATTTTTGTGTTAATTGTGTGGTTGAAAATCTCTGATTTTTCGTAATTGTGAAATTACTTTGCTTTCACATTAAGAGTTAAAATTAATATTTTCAAGAGTTTAAAAAGCTTTAAAAAGGGAGATTTTCTTTGTGTTTAAAAATATTTTTAAATTATCAATTTACCCCCCCCCCCCCCAAAATAATTTCCCCCCCCCCCCCCCCCCCCCCACCGTCTTAGTTAGCATTGTGTTAGTTCTATAAGGTCTATCAACCCTCATAAACTTTCAATAAACTTTTGAAAATATGATCAATGGTTAAATTTGTAAATCATAACATTATGGATGATTATTAAATCTTGCAACCACCTTTATTTAAATTTTTTTAATTTTTGGAAAATTTGCATGTATATTTTCTTCAATTAATTGATTATTGAATGTGACATATGATTTAAACTGGTTATTTTATACCATCCTGTACTGTATATAGAGTTAAAATTAATGTTCCTTTTTGTGAATAGAGTAGAATATAATATATCAATACTCAATTGAATGCTAATTATAAATACTTGAATTATATTTTTTCTGCTTTGAATTCTAAATATTATATGAGAATCTCTACATGTTCTACTGAAAAAAAAAAATTTTTTGATAGATTATGCACTACATACGAAGGTACTGATAAAGTCAAGCAATTTAAGTTAATTATTTTAATGCATGACTATGAATAGTTTTGTATGAAACCTTATGAAACTATCTTATATATGTATATTAGGTTTACTTAAATAATGACATCATTACTTTCTTTCGGTAAAAAAATTTCAAATTTTGAAAATGTTAGTAAAATTCTATAATCTCTACCTGATAAATTTAATGCTAAAGTAACTACTATATATGAAATAAAAGACTTGAATAATTATTCTATTGATAATCTTATTAGCTCACTCATTATCCACGAATAAAGTGTGAGTCAAAGACTTTTGAATGTAGATGAAATTATAGTGTTAGAAGTTAAAGACAAGGAAAAAAGTAGCTTAGTAGATGATTAGAGTAAGGAAATAACATCAATAATAAGAAAATTTGAAAATTTACTATAGCACAAGCCTCATCATCAACAAAAGTGGAACAAAAGTAAATATTGTAAGCATGTTAATATTTCTTCTGATATTATTTACTTTGGATGTAGGAAACTTAGACATATGAAAGATAAGTGCCCCAATTTAAAAGCTCTTCCTGCAAAGGAAATGAGTAACAATAAGCAAATTGTAACAAGAGCAATTGATAAAAACCAAAATATATCCTAGGAAGATCTATCTTTTGAATCATCCTACCAGGTGCAAGATAATAAGGTATAAAATTTTATTTGTGTGTTTATCAATTTTATACTTAAAATATGCATGTTCTTTATTTTGATTTTGTTCGCCGTGAATATTTTTATTTTCTATGTTATTTTAGTAATTTTGTTTTATAGTAAGATACTTATTTTTATAATTTTTTATTTTATTTTCTATATATGTTTTTGAGAGCACTCTCTGATTAACACACATAAATCACATCTCAAATTATATTTGTGTAAGAGAATTAAATCACTTCTCTATAATCATATTTCTTTCTTAAAATGAAAATTTTACCTCTTTTCTCTAAGTTATTATTGAATTCTCTAAAATAGCTAAAGGAATAAAATTGATGGTTATCCCTCTTCCTCTAACTCCTTTAATGGCGTAGTTTATTTTTGAATAAAAAACTATTTCAAATTAAAAATTGGACCAATAAAAAAATATGTTTCATCACTCTATAGTTCTCTATCTCATTTGAATATATTTTCTAAGCAATGAATCTATTTCAAATTTTCTTACTCAAGCTATCTATCTATATCACATAGATCAAATTTTGATTTTTGATTTGCTGTTTCCTATAAAAAGAGAGTGAGTTTCTCTTCTCTTATATTTGGAAGATAATCTCTCAACTAAGAATCTTTAAAGACTTAAGAAGGAAGTAAATTTTCAAAAGTGAAAAGGAGGTACAAAATGAGCCCAAACTGAAAAGATGCATAATACTTATCAAAAAAATTGCAAGATGCACAAAGTGTATCAAAAGTCAAAAGATACTCAAAGTGCGTTAAACATTGATAAAAGAGGAACAAAATGAGCCCATCACAAGTTAGCTTTCCTTCCTATCAAATTTTTAAATCTTAGAAAAATCCATGTGCAAACTGATATCATCCACACTTGAATTTGAAAATCATGATTTCTAGTTCATCACTTTGCAATGCTATTCTCTTAAGATGTATTTTTAAAAAAAGTTTGAAAAGACCATAATTCTTACCTAATTTATTTTATTAATTAGATTTTTATTTAGAAATGACTTTAACTTGTAAGAAACCTGAGCAAGGGTTGATGAAATTTAAATTTTTAACCTTTCTAGATTTTAGTGTAGTCAAATCATTACTTACTAACTTTTTGAATAAAATTAAGAGGTAACTTTCTCATTTTGAGAAAATTTACTAAAATTAATTAATTATTCTTAAGCAATACCATCACCTCCATCTGATCAAGGTCTATATATTCTTTAATTTGTTATGTATGTTCTATCTTATTTTCTCTGCGTTTCTCTTCTTTTTACAATGTGAAAGGGGGAGAATGTATTTAACTGATTGTATTTATGTTTAAGTTGCATATATTTATCTTATATCTGCATTAGTTTATCTGTTATATAGTTTCTAAATGTTTTTTATTTTTATTAAAAGATTTAAAATAAAAACTTTTTTGTTTTTCCCTATTTTTAATATAATTATCTTAGTGAGGGGGAGTTTAGGAGAAAATATTTTTAAATTTGTAAATTCAACCAATAATATTAGCCATCATAAAAAAGGACAAATTATTACAACTCGAGCTCACAAGTTTATGTTTTTAATGTTAATCAACTTTATAGCTCACATCCTTATGTCTACTTGTATTTATAATATATATTTATTTGTGTGTGTACTAATATTTCAAGAATACTATGCACCATCCAATAAAGATTCAATACTCAAAATTGGGTAGAATATGTTATATTGTAAAGATTTTTCTAATATTTAATGATGTATTTTTTATTTCTTGATTCTAGTCCTGTAAAGGTGTTTTCTAGCTGAGTGACCATGCACACATACACATGGGAGAAAGAATAAGTCTAAATAAGAAGTTCAAATTTTGAACTAATCGTACAATACTATTTATATCATATTGGACGATTCGCTCATCTAACTGATCATACTGTATGATATATATCGCATAGGATGATCAATTATGATCAAGAAATCAGCCGCCAATCACAATTTATGCAAGATTTTATAATTCAAAATTTGTTTATATCATATAGGACGATATGCATCATCTTGGAAAATATATGAAATTTATAATTAAATTGATCTTGCAATTATGGGACTAATTATAGTTAGCTTATTCAATCTAATCATCCAGGACAACCAGTGATGAACGTACTGGACAACCGAGAGGATGCATGGGATGACTCCTAATTATACAAGATGAAATTCATAAATTTTATGGATGAACTAAGAATTATCCTGGATGATCTTATAATTGTTATGGACGATCAATACAAACTATTGAACTAATCATTTAGGATAATGCAATTTGAATTATCAAAAAGGGATATTTTTTACTAATCGTACAGGACGATCATACAGGATCATTCTGGATGATCTTAGATGATAGAATTAATTTTTTTTATTTTTGAGTCCCTTTATTTAAGATTTCTCCAAAGACGTTGTAAGTGTCTTTGGCATGCATTAAGTTTCTATTCTTTTGGAGAAAACTTGAAGAGAGAGCCTTGAAAGGGAGAGAGGAAATAGTAGAGTTTGAGAGGGAGAAGATCCTTGTGGGTTTCAAGGGAGTGTGGAGGGGTTTCATATGGTTGCTCCGACAAGCTTGCATCTTAGTACCATCATATTCAATGTTTGTGATGAGGGAAGTTTTGAAAGAAGAATCCTTGGAGCCAATAGACCCGGCTACTTTGTCGCACCGGATTTGTTGAAGAAATTTTGTTAGGGCTTCTCTGCCTAGTTGTGGGGGATAAATGAGAGTCTCTAAAGTTTTAATGCAATACCTCGAGTGGGTGACTCTAGGGAGTGGACGTAGGTCAGGTTGAATGAACCAATATAAATCTCTAGTGTGTTTGTTCTTGGTTTTATTTTTTAACACTTTATTTTTTATATTTATTTTTGTGTTAATTGTGTGGTTGAAAATCTCTGATTTTCTCCTATTTTGTGTGTGTGTGTGTGTGTGTGTGTATGTATGTATATATATATATATATATATATATATATATATATATAGTGAAAATAGAAAATAAATCCCAATAAATTATAAAAATAATAAACATATGAACATATATATATATAAAGATTAAGACTAATTTTAGTTTGCAATTAATTATTTTTAAGAATTTTGAGGGAAAAGTAAAAAATTGTACCATTATTTCAAATTTGTACCATTATTTCCACTATCCTAAAACCTCTTTCCACTCAATTCAAAATTCATAGATGTGAGACTAAAAATTATTTTAAACTTGCAAAACTAACTATATATCTAATAAATAATAAAATTTGTTCTCAGTTTTGGACATAAGTTAACTTGATATCTATTTGATTGAAAAATTGTAGTTTTGAAAAGTATTAATTTTCTTTGGGAAATATTAATTTTTAAAATTTTAGTTTTGAAATTGAACGCATCATTATGAACAATATATCACCTTGGGAGATGAACATATCATTCCCTATTGCGTTCAAATTTCAAAACTTTAAATTTATCTGGATTATCGTAGTCAAACTCAAGAGAGACAACATATAATCTCGAAAGATCAAAATGATGTTCAATCAATTATTTAACTATAATAATTTAGATAAGAGATCATTAATTTAATAATCAAAATCACAATAGAAATTTATATATCTCTTCGAGGAAAAAAGTTATCAATCACTATTGATCGTTTGAAGAAGAAGATAACGATGGTTTAATTTTGAATTTCCCAAAGATAATTAATTGAGGGTTTTAAAAACTTGATTTTTTTTTGAAAAGTTAGATCTTGGTTTCTAAATCTCCTACGAGCGCAAGCCCTCATAGTTAATTACATCTTAGGAAATAAAAGTCTCATATGAATACTCTCGATTAAAATAGCGGTAAAAATTTCATTTAAGATTTCAAAGTTAGATATCAAATAAAGGTATGGTTTTGAATTTAAATAGGGATTGGATCAAAATTGAGCACTTATTTTTTGAGTCAAAGGAATAAGGGTAGGAGGTGTTTTGAGATTCTGAATTACTTCAGAAATACCCCTGCCTATCCTAAGGGTTAGCCTTGAATTTGACTGAAAGTGATTGAAATTTGAATGGTCAATTTTATTAGAAAATTGGGATTCAATTCCTAGAGGTTGAGGGCTTATAGCATGAGCCTACCTTATAACCTAAGTATAAAGTGGGTACTAAAAATTAGTGACCCTAACCTAACTAATGCAATGTAGGTCTGGACTTACCCCAACCTGAATTGGGGAGCCAGCTAAACCACCTAAGATATTCAAAACCATGAGTCTAGTCTTTTAATATTGAGTGGGTAGGGATGTTGTTAAAAAGGTTTAAAGGAATGGTGTCAACATCTAGAGCATATCCTTAATTAACCCCTTAACTTATGTCGGGTATTTGATGTCTAAATAAATGCAATTAAAGATTTAGACTCGATTTAAATTGTATCTAATTCGATGCATGCTAATTGACTCGATTGAATGCTTAAATTTGAAATGAAGAAATTTTAAATTCAGGATTAAAAAAATAGGTTTTATCCTAAAAGATGCATAGGTTCCCTTTGGACAAATCTGCACCCTCATAGGCCAGGTGGTCTGCTAAAACCCGCAAGCGGGGAGGTGCCTAACAAAGGAAAGAGAAATGAAACAAATATGTATGCTAACTCCCGGCGGTCTCGGGCTTACTTCTTAAATTTGTTAGACTTTCTAGATGAGCTTAAATATTTTAATTTTGGTTAAAGTAAAAGATTTTTTTTGTTGAGTCCTTATGAGCCTACAATCATATTCCAAGCAAAAATAAATACGACATGCAAGCAAAAAGACTAGAAAAGCAGGTAGTTTTACTACACAATCAATTAAATAAATTAATTAAATTAATAGCTCAAATTGAATGTCCATGTGGCAAGTGCCACTTAATATTACAAAACAGGGTCTTGCAGAAAAGTAAAGTGGTGGGGCACCACTGACAACAACCCGGATTCTATTCCTAAGACTCAAGTGAATTTGAGAATGGGTCTTCTCGTTATCCACTTATTCATTCTTCTATTGCTTCTTGGGTCATTGGGTCTGGATATCCAAATGAAATGAAACTTCCCCTTGAATGGGGTGTTATCTTTCCTCTTTGGATATTTAAAGAGTCATCCAAATTTGGAGCTCCAAATGGAGAAGGACTCTCCCCTAAGGGCTGTGCCTTCCTCTTTTGACTCAAAATTGGATGTTTTAACATCCCATTCTCAAATCACTTAAAAGTACAACTCAAATCAAATCAAATTATATTAATCAAAATTTAAAAATTTAGACCTGATCCTGTAGGATTATCATAATAATCAGCAATTATATATAATCTCAAATAATTATAATTAATTTCAAGCAGTTAATATTTGAAATTTAAAGTGCTCAATTACTCACAACACAGAGTGCAATAAATAAATAAATAATCATTCAATTCTAAGCTAGCAAACCTCATGCAGTGAAAACCACAAAAAATACGGCACACAACTGCAGAAAGGTAAACTTCGGCCTAGCCTAAAACTAGAGTTGGTTGTCCTAGCAAACCATCTAAAGTGTGTGTAAAATGTTGTGTGATTTTGATATATCCTATGTGGGATATTTGATTGAAGTTGCTTAAGGTTTGATTGGCTGAAAGGCTTAAGGGAATATTTAATTAAAGTTTAAATCTTAATGACTTAAAATTAATTTTAAGATTGATTTTAATTATTTGTTGGATATCACCTTAGTTTCTCACCAAGACCGTGAAGTTTATTTCACCTTCCTTGGGGATAATTTAATAGCCTCATATGCCTATGTTACCCAGTGATACCCAGTATAGTTAAGTAACTTAAGTTAATGAAGGATTAAAAGTTAATAAATTTTAATTAAGGTTCATTGATTACTATTTTTAAAGGTTTATTAATGATTTCTGGAGTTTTAAAGTAATTTTTGAGTTTTAAGAAATTTTTGGATTATTTTAATCACTTAATTAAATGTTTGAAATTTGACTTTTTTATTAAGATTAAATTCTAGAAAGTTAGTATTTTATTAAAATATTAGACCTTAGGATGAGTTGTTAGACACTAAATTTGCTGGATTTGGATTTTTCTACAATTAGTTATGAAGGTTTGAAGTTTTGACTTGATTTTTACTTAAGGTTGACCGATTTGTTGACTTTGAATGATTTCTGGAAATTTAATATTTTTAATAAATATTAGAACATATTATGAGTGAATGCCTTTGAGTTTGTTCAATTTGGAATTAATTATGAAGATTTGAAGTTTTGACAATTTATTAAATTTATTTAATTGTTTAATTAGAGGAGTTTTCTTAATTTTGCTTTAAGTGAGCTCCCAACTCCTTAAAATTAGCTCCAAAGGTCAGGAATAATATAAGGAGAGATTACCAGGTGTCTGGAAATTTTTTGGAATTTTTAATTATTTTTAATTATTTTTAATTAATTAATTAAATTAAATATTCAATTTCACTTATAATTAAATTAAGTTCAGTTTTGCTATTAATTCAAAGAGCTTTTATTTTTCAATGATTAAGGTTTAAATTTTGGTCAGTTAGAGGTATTATGTATATTTTTTTAATTTAAATTTGATTTATTAGAATTTCTGGAAATTTAATGATTAATTAAGGGGTTAATTTTGACTTGTTTAATTTTTTGACCTAATGAGCTTCAAATTGGGTGAAATTTAAACCTAAGGTTTGAAATGTCACTAAGTTTAATGTTCTCAAGTTTCACTCTTATTGGATGTGTGTAAAATTTCCTAAGATTTTTCTAAGTTGACTAGACCTTGTCCTTAATTATTTTTCCTAGGTGCCACTAGTGTTTAATTGGGCTTAAAACTTTAGTCATCTAACCCTGACACTATATTACACATACCACAGAGAAATACAAGCCTAGTCCTTAGTGGTATGTGAGTTATGAATTTTCAAAGTTTTGGGTCAAAATATCAGCAAAAACTTTGAAAATTTAATTCACTAAAATCCAGCCATTAAATTGAATTAAAACTTTTATACCATATGTGTAGCACACTATAGTATATCATGTCCAAATTTGAGAGCAATCAGATCACTGAATTGAGAGTTATCAAATAAATTTAATTTTATTTAAAACCATAATAAGTCTATATACAGTGATCAAATCTATCAAAAAAAATTAAAAAATAAACTTGGGCTCATGACGGTTCTAATGAGCCCAAGAACATCAAATTTTGACATAAAATGGATTTTTGGTGAATTTTTGAAGTTTTGGACATTTAATATGATTTTTAAATTAATTTTTAATCAATTTTAATCATTGGATGGCAGCGAAAATGATTGCGCTACCACCGTGGCATTCTAACATGTGGCAGACACGTGGCACACATCGGTGCTCCACTTAAACACGTCGGACGGTCAGATCGACCATCCGATTCACCGCGGCATGATCCGACGGTTAGGAGCGTCCACGTAGACGTGCCTCTTATCAAGTGACCCGAGTTTGAATCCCACTGGAGTCACGTGATCTGAATTTGGTGATGTGGCAGATTATGGTCCATCTGATCACGCGTATGGCGCGATCAGACGGCTTAGATTAAACCAAAGCCACTATCAAGGTTTGATCACAAAAATTAAAACATAAATAACTTTCTAACCTGTGGTCTGATTTTGATGATATTAGGCTCATTGGAAATATGCTAAGATCTTCTTCAACTTTGTAGAAGATTTTGAGACTTGATTCTGGCTGGATTAGAATTTATGATAGGAACTCCTCTTTCTCTCTCTAGATTCCTCTATCTTCACCAAACAAGGCTTTGGAGGCTAGATTTTGGTGGGGAGAAGCATGGGAGAGTTGAGAAAATATATGGAGAAGCTCTTAGAAGAGCTTAGAATGTTAGAGGAGTTTTGGAGGAAAGAAATTAAGTGAGACAGGGTTAGGGTTAGAATGAGGGATCATTTTAAGGTTTTGCCCTATTCAAGTCTCACCAGCTTGAATGGAGGGCTAAGATCACTTGCGTGAACCCCCAGATAGATGCCATCTATCTAAGGAGTTATTGGGAGCAGTAACCAAGGAAAAGGGAAGGACATCCTAGGTGGAAATCTCTCTTGGTCCCCACATGGGGATGTGGAGTGATCGGAGCCATTTAATTTTGATCTAAGGGCTGAAATTAGGCTTAGGGTCTAGGTAGATCCTAAAGTAAAGAATCTAGAAGAATCTTAGGGTTTAAGAAAATCCTATGGACTAGGGTCTTGAAGAATCCTAGGGTCTAGAGTAGACCTAAGGTCTGGAGTCTAGAAGGATTCTAGGACCTATAATAGATCCTAAGGTCTGGATCTAGGAGAATCCTAGAGTTTAGGTTGATCTAGAGGAATCCTAGGGTCTAGAGTAGATCCTAAGGTCTGGATTCTAGGATTATCCTATAGTTTAGAATGGTTTATAAGCTAGACTGATATGGGGTCAGGATTGGTCCAAGTAACCTCATACAAAAATGAGGTCAACAATATCTACTAAAAAAATTTTCAGTTTTACTTAGAAGTTAAGTACAGATCTGTTGACCTCATTTTTGTGTGAGGTCACTAAGATCCTTCCAGAATCCAGATCCAATCCTAGACTCTAGGATCTACAAAAATGAGGTCAACAATATCTAATAAAAAAAATTTCAGTTTTACTTAGAAGTTAAGTACAGATCTTAAAAAAAAAATTGCTTCCACTAAATTTGCTTCATAAATAATACACATTCTTAGATAAATTACATTTCAAATGCAAAAATAATATAGCAAATTTCAAACATAAAACTAAAAAAAAAATCACTTCTCCTATGATTATATTATTGATCTAGTTGATAATCAACAAATAAAATGCTCAAATAACTTATTTTTGAAAAATGTGATTAGCGATTCTATCCTCGCTTGGGTTACATCTGGAGCAAAAGGAAAGTAGATATAATGAACCTTGGCCTATTTGGCATAGCAATGCAATATTTTCACATTTTTTATGGCATTCCAAGATGATGCTTTATGTTGGAAATTAAACTTAATTTTGGCTCATTAGTAGTTTGAGCTTTTGAATAAAACACATAATCTAGATTAATCTATTGTAGAGTAATTTAGAAATATGCTATGGAATAATTATAAGAAAAGTCTAAACTAAACATTTAATATTATTTATGATATTAGATTTGAGAATATTCAAGAGAGTCATTTGTAACCATTGGATTCAAATGTGTTGACATAATCATAATAGTGAATTACTAGAATAAATGGTGGTGATGTCTTTGAGTTTGTATCAAGCCAAAAAGTGAGAAAAAAATTTTATAGTTTCTTTCTTCTTTTCTCTTCCCTATACGCTTTAGCCTTCTCTTGTTCCAAAAGCTTTTTCATTTCAACAAAGTGGTATCACAGGCATGTTCTTTTCTATAGATGGAGAATGGAGGTATGGCTTTCTTCCAAGTTCTATTGCTCAAGCAACAAATTATGATAGTTGGAGTATAAAAATGAAGGCACTTCTTGGAGTGTATGACCTTTGAGAGATTGTACATAAAGGCTATGATTATCCAATTAAGCAATGAGTCTGTCTTATCCTTAAAGCAAAAGGATAGTTTGAGATATTCAAGAAAAGGGAGATAAGAAGGATCTCTTCCTCATCTATCAAGCATTAGATGATGATGGATTTGAGAAAATCTCAAGTGCTATATAAGTCAAGCAAGTGTGGGCGAAGCTCCAAGTATCTTACAAGAGAAAATATATGGTTAAAAAGGTACAGCTTCAAATCTTAAAATGACAATTTGATGCCTTTCAAATAAAAGAAGGTGAGATGGTTTATTATTATTTTTCATAAGTTCTTGTCATTCCTAATACACTAAAAAGAAATAGTGAGAAGCTAGAAGATGTTACTATCATTGAGAAGATTTTTTTATTATCAAAATCAATATTTGATAGTATCACAACTATTATCGAGGAGACCAAAGTTCTATAAGAGATAACAATAGAGCAAGCCTATGAAGAAAGAAGGAAGATGAATGAAGGGATTACCTAACAACTTCTTAAGCTAGATCTCAAATCAGCTAAGAAAGATGAAACCTTCAACAACAATAATAAAAGCCATCATAGAAGAGGTCATGGAAAAGGATATGGTAGTGCTAATGAATAAAAAAGGGATTTCAAGAGCAATAACAATCAAGAAAGAGAAGAAAATTCAACAAGAGGGCGCGATAGAGGATGCTCAAGCTCAAGGTATGAGATATCTCAAGTTTAGTTCTACAATTGTAATAAAGTTTGGCATTATGCTAAAGAATGTGAAGCACCCAAAAGTAAAGTCAATGATAGAGTTAACTATGTAGAAGAAGGAAGAAAAGAAGACGAAACCTTATTGATAGCCTACAAAGATAATGAAAGATGTAAAGATGGAGCGTGATACCTAGACACTAGATCAAGTAATCATATATGCAAAAAAAGAAGCATGTTTGGGGAGCTTGATGAATTGGTGAGCGAAAATGTGTCCTTTAGGGATGATTCAAAAATAAAAGGAAAAGGAAAGGTAACATCTTTATTCGCTTAAAGAACGTGAAGCATCAATTCATTTTCAATGTCAAATTTATTCCAAGTGTGAAGAGTGAAATTTTGAGTTTGGGGTAACTTTTGAGAAAATATATAATGTTCATGTAAAAGATAATTATCTTTTCTTAAAAGATAATACTAACACTTTAATTGCAAAGTATCTGTTGCAATCCATGACCCTAATTTTGAGATTTTGATGATAACAAATAATGTCGCCTAAACTACTATTCATTGAATATCTTTGATTTCTGCTATTGTCTGTGAGTACTAACATTTCAAGAAGATCACAAGTTACTCATGACAATAGGAAGACTCAAGACTGGGTAGAGTAGGAGTGTGAGTCTGTATCATTATAATTTTTTTTATTCATTTATTTTATTTTCTCTTTTCTTGAGTCTGGTCATAAACTACATGTAAGTCTGAGCAACCATGCACGCACACAGGGGGAGAGGGTTTAAAAAAAATGTAGATTTTTTATGTTGACCGTACTGTACTAATTTATATCATACTATATGATCAGATCTGGTTGAATCATATTCTGTGAACAGGTCGTCCTGTATGAATTGTATCATACTGTATGATGCGTTACTAATCCAAAACCCCAACCGCTAGATTAGTTTAAGTAAGTTTATTAGCCATTCGTACTGTATGAAGTAATTCATACTGTACGATTTATTTTTGAATACTTACTTAAATTAACTCGTAATTAGCAGAATAAATTAAGGTTTTAATTACTGATTGGTGCTCGTACTGTACGAACATGTTCGTACTATACGATGAGCAGAGACAAGTTTTGATCATCCTAGATTTCGTCCTAGATGATCTCTTATTTTTGCTTAATCGTACTGTACAATATTTATCATACCATATGATGTACAGAGACCAGTTTTGATTATTTCAGACTTCATCCTAGACGATGCCTTGATTTTGACTATTTATATTGTATGACATTGGTCGTACCCTACGATGTACACAGATGAGTTTTGATCATCCCGGCTATCGTCCTATATGAACAGAAGCGTTGATGATCATACCGTACAATTGTAAATCGTACTGTACGAATATATTTAGAAGTTTTTGAACTGTTTGTAAACCATCAAACTAGGATGAAACCTATTATACAAATCATATTATACGATGGTAAATCGTACTATACGATAGTAACGACTACTTTGAAAATTTTAGAGATTTGGAGCCTAATTTAAGTATCAAAATAGTAATGTTTTTGTGTGTGATAGAAACTAGGGGAACGTTATTAGAGAGGGAATCCTTGGGAGAGAGCTCTTGAGATGTTTTTTGGGTTTGAGAGAGGAAGGAGAGGGTGAGCTTGGTGAGGGAGAAGTAGCGTGAAGGAGATCACACGGTTGCTCTGTTCTTGCTGCATCTTGCTCCTCCTGTGGCCCGAGAAGAACTTGTGGGAGGCTCTCTAAGGGGGAGACTCTTCTACATCCGTGTCTTCGAATGTACTCTGCCTTCTCCAGGAGGGAGAAAAAAGAGAATGTATGTTGTCGTCGCCCCCCCCCTCCCTCGGCGTATCTAGTAACTTCACAATCAATGTTAAAAAATAGAATATTTTTGCTAAACATTCAAAATGATGTTGCTAAGTTCCTAAAGACTTGTTTTAAAGATATTTTTTGCTTATGAAACCTTTGATTTGGGCCTAAAAAATTTGGAGGATTGGAGCTACTTTCAAAGAAATAGATGGTGAGAGATCATTCCTACATCAAGCACCTTGATTTATTATGTTAAACATGTATACTAGGAAAACATTTCAAAATTTTTTTTTTTTGAAGGAAATCAAGTTTGAGAGCTCAAAAGCCATTAGAACTCGTTCATAGTGATGTTTCTAGACAAATAAACCCAAGCTCAAAAGCCATTAGAACAATCCCTCACATGGGGAGGAGTTTGCTCAAAAGCAAGAGGCTGCCAAAATAATTTTGGGCAGAAACAGTCTTATGTGCAATTTATTTAGCCAACCATTCCCCAATAATATATGTATGAGGAATGAATTCATAAGAAGCATGGAGCAAAAAAAAGCCCGACATATCCCATTTAAAGGTTTTTGGAAGCATAACTCATGTAAATGTACCTAACATGAAAACAAGTAAGTAAGATGATAAAAGTAAGAGGTTCATTTTCATCGACTGAAATAACAACTCAAATTGATACAAGTTATAAAATCCAATTGTTGGAAAGCTAATTATCATTAGAAATGTCATATTCGATGAAGAAGGAAAATGGGACTGAGGATAACATGCTAAAGATTACAAATGTGAAGAAGAAGAAGATATGGAGCAACCAAGGATGGGGAAAGAAAGAGAGGAGCCTACTACTCCACCAACAACACCAACTACAAATAATTAAGAAAACTCAAGTGAAAGAATACCGCGCTATAGGAGCTTGTGGATATATATGAGGTTTCAAGGAATTGATGAAATCTTACACTCTTTTGCTTCTTTGAATACATTGAGCCCATGAATTTTCAAGAAGCCATACAAAATAAGGAGTGGAAGAATTGTATGGATGAAGAAATCAAGGCAATTGAGAAGAACAACACATGGGAGCTAACTTCACTTCCTTAAGGATATAAGGCGATTTGCATGAAATGAGAGTACAGAGCAAAGAAGAATGTCAAAGATGAAATTAAAAGATACAAGGCAAGATTAGTGGAAAAAGGCTACAATCAAAGAGCTGACATCAACTATGATGAGGTTTTGCTCCTATTACTTGTTTAGAAATAATTAGACTAATCATCTCCTTGGCATCTTAAAATAAATAGATGATAAATCAAATGGATTTAAAATCTACCTTCTTGAATGAAATTCTTGAATAATAAGTATATTCAACAACCACTAGGATACAAAGTTAAAAGGCAAGAAGATAAAGTTGTAAACTAAAGAAGGCTCTCTATGGGTTGAAACAAGCACTAAGAGAATGAAAAAGTCGAATAGATAAGTACTTGCAAGAGAAAGGTTTTATAAAATGTTCTTTTTAGTATTCTCAATACATTAAGAATAAGAATGAAGATGTGTTGATTGTTTGCTTGTACGTTTATGACTTGATCTTCACCAGAAAAAATCCAATGATGTTTCAAGAATTCAAACAAGCAATGACTAAGGAATTCAAAATTACTGATATTAGGCTCATGGTCTATTACTTGGGCATCAAAGTCCATCAAATGGAAGATTGAATATTTATCTCACAAAAAACCTATGTAAAGGAGAAGTTGAAGAAGTTAAAGATGGATAATTGTAAAACTATAAATACTCTTATTGAATGTGGAGTCAAACTATTAAAGTTGAAGGAGAAAGAGCAAATCAAATATTTTTCAAGAGCTTTGTTGGGAGTTTGCATTGCTTAACATTCATGAGGCATAATATTATTTATGTTGTTGGACTTATCACTTGTTATATGGAGACTCCTACTATCAGCCACTTGAAAACTACTAAAAGAATCCTATGCTATATCAAAGGTACAATTCACCTTGTCTTAGACTTGTAGGATAAATCAACAGTGATTGGGTTAATGACATGGGTGATAGATAGAGCACCACGAGTTATGTGTTCTTCATCGAAGATATAGCTTCCACCTAGATGTCAAAGAAACAACCAATTGTCACTCTATATACTTGTGAAGTAGAGTACATAGCTCCAACATCTTGTGTTTGTCATGCAATTTGGTTTTGAAATCTATTAAAATAATTAAGCTTAACACAAGAAGAAGCAACAAAGATTCATATTGATGATAATTCCATAATGACACTAGCCAAAAAAATCTATTTTTTTATGATAGAAGCAATCACATTGATACACCTTATCACTATATTATATAATCCATTGCAAGGAAGGAAATGCAGGCAGAATATGTGAAGTCACAAGACCAAATTACTGACATTTTTATTAAGCCACAAAAGTACGAAGACTTTATTAAGATGAGAAATTTGCTTAGAGTTACAAAATTATATTTAAGATGGGGTGTTAGAAATTAAACTTAATTTTAGCCCATTAGTATTTTAAACTTTTGACTAAATCCAATAATCTAGAGAAATCTTTTGTAGAAGACTCTAAAAATTTATTATGGAGTAATTATTTGAAACGTCTAGAATAAGCATTTAATGTCATTTATGATAGTAGATTTGAGAATACTCTAGCTAGTCATTTGTAACCATTGGATCCAAATGTGTTGGCACAATTCCAATGTAGATTATTAATATAAATAATGGTGATGTCTTTGAGTTTGTGTTAAGCCAAAAAATGAGAAATAAAAAAGTATAGTTTCTTTCTTTGTAAAGTAGATTTTTAATATTTTTTTAATTATAAATTTTTGTACTAAAAAATAATTTTAAAAACCAATAAGAAAACAATCTCACACGTAGCCAAAGTTATATATAAGAGGCTTAACCTGTTGGTGTACTTTGCACCCATGTTACTTTCACGTATTATGATGGAATATCCTGTCTATTGGTTTATTTAGACAAATGCCATTTTTCTAGCTTGATGAAATTTTCCATGCTTTTTGAGATTTTATATTACTTGGTTGCCTACGCTAGCTTTGAATGATGCTTAAGTAATGTTTGAAAGTCTCTTATTTCTATTCACCATTTCACTCTTCAAGTGTGGTGTGAACTAGGGGTAGAATAGTGCTTATAATCAAGTAGGATTTATGGTGCCCTATAATAAAAGGTTACAATCGAAAAAAGTGGGCAACGAGGAACTTATTTTGAATGGTGTATGGAAGAGGGATGTGATGTGAAAATCTTGGCATCGCCACAAAAGATTCTAGAGAGAGAGATAGCGAATCCTTTATGTATTATCACTATAAAAAAAATGCAAATTATCAACTAAATTTATGGTGAAAATTTTAGTCCGAAAATTCTGATATTTTTTCTGACTGATTTTCGATGGGTTTCCAGCGGAATATTACTGTTGGATTTCCCTTTAAATTTTTTTTTGTGAAATAATCATATATTTTTAATTAAAAAAATAGAAGAATAAATTAAATTGAGTAATTAACTAATTAACTATTTTAAATTAACTAATATATTTAATAATTATTGTCAAGTTAAATTAACTAATTAACTAGTTTAAATTAACTAATTAACTCATTTAAATTCACTAGTAAACTAGTTAAAATTGACTAATTTGAATTGAGCAATTATCTAAGCTAAAATAACTAGTTTACTAAATTAAATTAATTAATTCTCTAAGTTAAATTAACTTGTATGTATCTGCCTATTTTTGGCCTGCAGCCCGCCTCCTATCCCTTCCCTCTTCTGTGGCTGTGACGAACTTCATTTTACTGTTTAAAAGTTTAAAAAAAAAATGTATTGGTTACTAAACAATGGGCGAGACGGCCAGCAGATAGCTGACGGGTTTGCGCAGTTTGGCTGGCGTCAAGGAGCGGGTCGGCACGGCAGGTAGTGGGCTGGCTTATGCAGTTCGGCTGGCAGGTAGTGTGTGGCTTGCGTGTTTTTGGTTCGCAGGCTCTGGCAGAATTGCGCAATGAGTTCAGCAGCCATGCTGCAGGTGGGCCGGGTGTGGTATTTAAAATAGAGTAGGTAAAGGAAGAATTCAAATAAAAAATAAATTTTGCCGATTTTTTTTTCTTAAATTTGACAAGATGAGTGATTTTACTGTAGTGTATTTTTAATTTATTATAGGTACAGCCTTATTTATAGCCTCATAACTATAAATAAATGAAAAAAACCATATATTGAACTATATGATGTTAGTGGTACTTATAATACATGATAGTATTTTACTCAGCCTTGATACTCACTAATTTTTCTCCCTCAATTCTCTAGCTCTAATCGGCCAGGGAATTATTATATATATATATAGTAAAGTCGGATGTCATTTAGAAAAGAAATTAAATCGAGCATATATAAGAAGATTATGAAAAGAGTTAGGTAGAGAGAGAGAGAAGAAGAAGAGAGAGAGTGAGAAAAAATATTTCTGATGTGGGAATGACTCAAATCAACTTAACTGCTCCATTAGAAAGGAGAGCTTCACCTATTCCCCAACTGCTTACTTTTGGGAAGTTTGTGAGGAACTATAAGGCTGAGAGACCCATCACATGTGAATAATTTTTTTTCTACTTCGTAAGAGACTTATATTTTCAAGTTTACTGTTTTTTAAAATAGTTAATTAGAGGATTCACATGTCAAGTAGACGTCTTTATTTGATTTTATGTCTCCCATTCCACATTTCTCTTCACAAAACTTGTACGATTGGGATTATTTTCATGAGTAAAAAATAGTATTTAACCTGCAGTTACTTTGAAATAGGTTTCATTCGGGATATTATTTTTTATTGTTTTTTAAAATAGAAGTTTAGTAAAAATTTTCATAAACTATAAATTTTAAAACTAGAAAGTTGTTTTTAAAAACGGTAAGAAAATAGTCCCAAACGGAGCATTAAATTCACTTAATAAATTACTGTAACCTTTTTTTTTTTTTAAAAAAAAAAAACAACAATCTATTAATATCAAAAAATCAAGGTTACAATAAGAGAAAGCAGGAAAAAAATAACGAGAAAATTACAATAAAATGCGGGCTCAGTAAGTGGTAGAGGCTTCCAGCACCACAGAACCACACAAGGACCGTCCAAAAGATGGAGAAAGCGACCAAAACGAACCAACCCGAAAGAGCCACAGCAATGGTTGCCACCAGCGAAGTTCAATGATGCGAGCCCCAACCCATCATTGCCCAAAACACAACAAACCAGCATATCGCTCAACCAAAATAGAAAATAAAGGCACGAAACAGGGACAAGCAAAAAATCAAGACACTATCGCCTACGGCGGCCCCTGCCCCTGCCACGAGCTCTACCCCGAGAGCCAACATTAATATTGGGCCTAACATTAACAATAGTGAAATCATATCCCGAGTCCGAACCCCCACAAAAATCCGGAGACACCAAACCACCACCATCAGAAAATTCGGAATCAGGATCACCATCAGAAGAGTCTAACCAATTAATATGGTTCCTAATATCCAGACCAGAACTGTTGCCTAAGGAAGTGCCCACAATACGCGTATCGACCAAACTAGCGGGAACATGAATGAAATTATTTGCAACCTGAGTACAAGCCTGAGTCACAGCCACATCCAGGCGTAAGAACTCCAGGATGATCCTCAACAAGATTTCCCGCAATGTTAACCGGCAAGAACCCATTACAAGTAGATGGTAAAGTAGGTGGAAAAAAATATGCAGCATTAGGTGATAAGGCAAAATTAACATCCTCAGTTATACCAAAACTACTATCCAGCCTTTCAACACCTTCCCTACCATCCACTGTACAGTTTCCCACACCCTCGCGCGCACCATCGACGCGAGGAGAATCGATAACATTCACATTATTATGAGCCAAAATAGAAACATCAACAATGCCATTGGAAATATCAACAGTATGAGAAAATAAAATAGGATCAACAACTCTCACAGCCTTACCAGGAGGCTCCAAAGCATCAGGCGAGCAAACCCGACAATCAACATCAGGCAAGACCTCACCCACCTCAACCACTGAAGGCAAAGCATCAACCGTCGGATCATTAACAATAATTTGACAATCTAAAACTCCTCAACTCCAAAACAACAGCACCCTTATCCGCAGAATTATCACAAGCAGGAGAATTAATCGGGACAGAGGGAGAAACAGGGACAAGGGGAAACACCTGGAGGACAGAGTTAACAACCGGAAAGGATTTTGAAACAAGCTTAGGACAATCCAATTTCTTATGACCTAAAGCATTGCAAAGAAAACAAAAACTAGGCATACCCTCAAATTAAAACAACTTTCTGCACATACCCCAACTTCTCCGGACCCAACCAAACAGAATCAGGGTATGATTTCGTTACATCAATTTCAACAAGAACATGAGCAACTGAGGGACGGGATCCAGATGTCGTAGCATTGTCAGTTTGAATCGGCCGACCAAAAACCAAACCCAACCCAAACAGGATTCGGGAAGAAAAGAGATGGGGACGTAAGCCCCGGAAAGAAAGCCAAACAGGTACGATCGGAGATTCCTCCGACAAATCCAGAATAGGAGACCATTTTATGACTTTCATAAAGCAACCATAAACAAAGTAAGATCGGTGAGCAAAAACCCTATCATAATCCAGATCATTGGCAAGCTTGATTAACACATTAGCTTGATCCAGCAAAGTAACCGAAAAATCCCCAGACAATTTCAGATTAAAGAAAAACCTACGGATAGAATCTAACGATGGTCGTTTAATGGGAAATTTCCCAACCAAAGCAAACTCAAATGGCTTAGCAAGATGCAAAAACTCATCTTCAGAAAACCACAGTGCCGGCATACCTCGAATCGAAGAGATACGAAAAGCAGGAAAAACATTCGACTCATCAGAGCCAGATAAAACATCTTTGAAGGATTTAGATTGCTTACCCGCAAGAAAGCCAGGGTCAAGCAATTTTTTCGCCATAGAAAACGTACTGTCGGCAAGAGGAGCGAAGGCGGCCAGGGCAAAAGCCCTAAAAGGGCGTAAACCCTAGCAGACGAAACGGAGGCATAAAGTTATAAATTACTGTAGTTAAATGTTATAAATTACTGTAACCTTATAACATTTAACTTGAAATTCCTGTTTTTTAAAACAGTTGCAGAAAAGTGTAAGAGCAAATTTCTTTATTTTAATGATAAAACAGCATAATAAATCATAATAATTTATATCAAATAAATAATTTCTTCTTTATTTTGTGTTTAATATTTACATTACATATGCCATTAAATAGCTCTAATTACCATAATCACAATAACTTCTCATATGTTTTTCAACTAATCATGCAAAGCCGAATACAAGAATTAAGGCTTCATTTGGGACAGCTTTCTTATTTCTTTTTAAGACTGTTTTCTTGTAAAAAGTTTTTTAAATTAAAAAGTTTTTTTTAAAAAAATCTCTTTTATTTATTTGGGATAGTTTTTTTGCTTCTTTTTAAAGTAGTTTTTTGTAAAAAATTCTAGTTTAAAAAATTTAAATGTTGCTTTATAAAACAACAAAAAATCTGTCTAAACCATTAATATTTTGTCAAGGAGCTTTCTAGTAAAAAAAAAATTGTACTAAAAATTATTATAGAAAGCAGAAAAAAAAAAACTCCACCCCAAATTAATTGACTATTGTTGCAATTGCTTTGTTGCGACGTTGTTTGTTTAAAAAATATTATGGAATTGATACGAGCAGTTGAATGGTTGAATAAAAATTATCTTAAAATAGGTAAAGAAAAAAAATTGAACGAATCCCAAGTAAGGCTATAACTCTAGTCTATTACGAACGTGAGTGTCGAAAAAGGGAATTTTTATTGCGTCCTTCCACCTGACGTAGAGATACGTCCTCCCACCGCCAAAAAACTCGGTTTTTGCTCGGTATTGCTAGGTATTATTTGATAATAACGAGAAATATCATCATGTGAAGACCAATAGCGAGTTATACCGAGCTGTACCGAGCAATACCGAGCAATACAAAAAACACCGAGTTCTTTCTAGGAAAAACTAGGTATGTTTTTGTATTGCTCGGTATAGCTCGGTATAACTCGGTATTGGTCTTCACATGATGATATTCCTCGTTATTGTTTGGTATTGCTCGGTATTTCTCGTTTTTTAGCGCGAATTGAGCTCTGAGATGACGTATCTCTACATCAGGTGGGAGGAAACAATAAAAATTCCGAAAAAGGTGACCATTTTTAAAAAGAAAAAAAAATATTTATACTTAATCATATTTATATATATTTAGAATAATTATGCCAATTAAGATAGGCTCCCAAAGATAAGATCATTTGAATCTCTGACCTCTTAATTGGTTGCCTAATTCCCAACCAATAAATCAAAAAGAGTTGTGTTTAGTCATATATTTAAAAAATAACATTGAATTTTTGTATGCCCATTATTTCTCAATTTATTTTTATTTTTTTATAAATTAATAATGATTGTTGAAGGCATGATTTTATTTATAAAATCAATAGAACAAAATATTTTTAATATTTAATAATGATGCTTGAAGCATACACTTTCATCACTTTGATTGAAAGGAAGTCTTAGATTTATTAGATCCACTTGCTCCATCTTGTTAATATATTCAATATAGGTATGTTCTTTCTTCTTCATGCATGAATCTATATTAGTATCTTGTCAAATCAAACTCTCATAAATACTTGATTGATCAATGTAAACCTCTGCATGCATGTCATAATATGAATCTATTGTAACTATTTTATGGATATGGTACATAGAATCTTTTTCTATGGATGATAGTACACTCGTTCTTTGAAAACACATAATTATAAAGGCTGATGATGATATCATTCAATTAACTCTAGTACATTATGACTATGACTTCATTTGGGACTGTTTTCTTATTATTTTTTTAATAAATTGCTTTAGTACAAAAAATTTAATTTTTGTACTAAAAATCTCCTTTAAAAAGCAGCAAGAAATTCGTCCTAAACGAAGCCTAAAACTGCTATGAGCATTACTACAATGATAGTTGTAGTGGAAAGGCAAGGTCTGTATATTCGGAAAAAGTTGAATGTTATAGATGATTGAATAATATATGATTTAGCTTCATGGTTGTCAACAAGAATAGCGTAAAAACGGTCACAAATCATAATCTCTTTTCATATTATTTTTGTTCCTTCTTCCCTTTATTTAATTGAATATGAAGGCATCCTCATAATGAGTAACTTACTAGGCTTAATTAGCACCTTTGAATGATTGATCATTAAGCTTCATAGAATAAGATAACTTACAATTGATGTATTTTACTTCAAATAATAGATTTTTGTAATGAGGATAGTTATGAAGAAAGATATAAAGCCATTTTGCTCGTCTTTGAACATTTGAGTGTCATTTGATCGTTTCGAAGCAAAGGTAAAATTTGAGTGAGTCTACAAGTATCAGCTTGCAATAAAGAACAAAACTTATATCACCTTCAATAAAATTGCCCTATTTAGAGGATAATAGTTCCAAAAATTCTCTTAAAAGTCCAATAATTTTTTAAAAAATATCTGTAACACTAATTAATGTTAACAATAAGTGATGAGTGATGTAAACATTTGGGACAGCTTTTGAACATTATTTTTTCGTTGGTTTTGACAATTTTTTTATTTAGAAAATTGTTGTAGAAAATAGTAAGGAAGCTATCCCAAATGAAACTTAAGAGGAATTATGATCAAAGAGATATGAAAGAAGTTGGGCAAGCATTGAAATTGATATCTTATCAAGCCAATTTTTCATTGAAATTTAGGCTTCGTTTGGAATCGCTTTCTTACTATTTTATGAAGTAGCTTTTTATTATAAAAATTTTAAATTTAGAAATTTTTTTTTACTAAGATACTGCTTAATAAAATAATAAGAAAATTGATCCAAATGAAATTTTAATGAAATTAGAATTTCTAAGAATTATCGATGAGGAGGTATCAACTAGGGCAGAAGATGGAACTGTCACATTGCATGTGATCAATGACTAATTTATCATGTGATTTGTAGAATCACATACATCATGTTTTAAGCAATGACATAGGTCATCACATTTTGTGCTATACATTTGAATTTTCAAACCCACATGCATGACACGGCTATAATTGTTGACCTGCCATAGTACTTGTTTTAATTTCATGAAAAAAAATATATATCTATGAAACAATGAAAAAGACTTATTATTTATTTTAATAATTGTAAATGTTTTTATTTATTTATTTATCGTATGTAGGAACTTTTGTACACGTGAAAAATGATAATAACATGCATATATATTTTTCGACTTTGAACTATGAATAAGGATGAGAATATTTATTGTAGTTATATAATTATAATTTTTTGCTGTTTGTATATTTCTTGAATGCAATTAGTCATGTGTAGTTATGAAATATATGGTCGCCAATGAATAGAAAAGAAAAGGATAATAAGGAAGAAAATAAAATAAAATTCGTCCACTTTAGATCTCAAGGCATCACATTTTTACCCACAACATCAACCATTAGATGAACATTCACTGCCTCGTCAATACTAAGAAAATTATGAAATGTTAACGTTCAAATAACCAGAATGAAAATTAAAACTTAAAATTTTACATACAATTTGTGGACTTCTTAGATGTGGGCGGTGCATGTGATATCACCAAATATTGCACATAGATGTGGAACAATTTGTGAACAATTTTTTTCTTTTGTTTCACCTACTTCGTAAGAGACTTATATTTTCTAGTTTATTGTTTTTTAAAATAGTTAATTAGAGGATTCACATGTCAAGTAGACGTCTTTATTTGATTTTATGTCTCCCATTCCACATTTCTCTTCACAAAACTTGCACGATTGGGATTATTTTCTTGAGTAAAAAATAGTTTTTAACCTGCAGTTAGTTTGAATTAGGTTTCATTCGGGATAGTATTTTTATTGTTTTTTAAAATAGAATTTTAATAAAAATTTTCATGAACTATAAATTTTTAAGCTAGAAAGTTGTTTTAAAAAATGGTAAGAAAATAATCTCAAACGGAGCATTAAATTCACTTAATAAATTACTGAAACCTTATAACATTTAACTTGAAATTCCTGTTTTTGAAAACAGTTGCAGAAAGGAGTAAGAGCAAATTTCTCTATTTTAATGATAAAAGAGCATAATAAATCATAATAATTTATATCAAATAAAAATTTTCTTACTTATTTCTAGTTTAATATTTACATTACAGATGCCGTAAAATAGCTCTAATTACCATAATCACAATAACTTCTCATAGTTGTTTTTCAACTAATTAAGTAAAAAGAGGAATAGCAGAATTAAGGATTCATTTGGGACACTTTATTATTACTTTTTAAGACATCTTTCTAGTAAAAGAAAAATTAATTAAAAAGTTTTATACTAAAAAATTATTTTAGGTTTATTTTGGACAGTTTTTTTACTGTTTTTTAAAATAATTTTAAGTGCAAAAAATTAAAATGTTGCTTTAGAAAACCTAAATGATTTAGGGCAACTTTCTTTATGCTTCATAAAAGAGCTTTCTAGCATAAAATTTTTTCCTTCAAAAATTTATTTTACTAAAAATTAACTTTAAAAAATAGTAAGAAATCCAACCCAAAGACTGCCTTAATTGACTATTGTTGCCATTGCTTTGTTGCGACGTTGTTTGTTTAAAAAATATTATGGTGTTGATACGAGTTGAATGGTTGAATAAAAATTTTCTTAAAATGGTTAAAAAAAAAATTAAAACGAATCCCAAGTAAGGCTATAACTTTAGTGTGAGTGTCGAAAAAGGTGATCATTTTTTTTAAATAATAATATTTAATCATATATTTAAAAAATATCATTGAATTTCTGCTACTACGGGGAAGCAAGTATGCCCATTATTTCTCAAATTATATTTTCCTATAAATTAATAATGATTGTTGAAGACATGATTTTATTTATAGGAAAATCAATTATAACAAAATATATTATTAATATTTAAAAATGATGCTTGAAGCATACACTTTCGTTACTTTGATTGAAAGGAATTCTTTGATTTATTAGATCCACTTGCTCCATCTTGTTAATAAATTCAATATAGATATGTTCTTTCTTCTTCATGCATGAATCTATATTAGTATCTAGTCAAATCAAACTCCCATAAATGCTTGATTGATCAATGCAAAGCTTTCCATGCATGTCAAAATATGACTCTACAACAATTATTTATGGATGATGGTACATACAATCTTTTTTTAATGGATAATAGTACACACGATCTTTGATAACACATATAATTAGATAGGCTGACGACGATATCATTCAACTAACTCTAATACATTGTGAATAAAAGGGTCATGAGCCTTACTGCAATGATAGTTGCAGTGGCAAGGCAAGGTTTGAGTATTCGGGGAAAGTTGAATGTTATAGATGATCGAATAATATATGATTTTAGCTTCATAGTTGTACAAGGATAGCGTAAAAACTATCACAAATCAGTGTCTCGTTTCATTTAATTTTTTTTCCTTCTACCCGTTATTTTATTGAATATGAAGGCATCCTCATCATAATGAGTAACTTGGCTTAATTAGCACCTTTGAATGATTGATCATTAAGCTTCATAGAATAAGATAACTTACAATTGTTGTATTTTACTTCAAATAATAGATTTGTGTAATGAGGATAGTTATGAAGAAGGGAATAAAGCCATTTTGCTCGTCTTTGATCATTTGAGTGTCGTTTGATTGTTTCGAAGCAAAGGTAAAATTTGAGTGAGGCTACAAGTATCAACTTGCAATAAATAACAAAACTTATATCACCTTCAATAAAGTTGCCCAATTTAAAAGATAAATAGTTCCTAAAATTCTCTTAAAAGTAAAATAATTTTTTTAAAAAAAATATTTGTAACACTAATTAATGTTAACAATAAGTGATGAGGTGATGTAAACGTTTGGGACAACTTTTGAACATTATTTTTTCATTGGCTTTGACATTTTTTTTTAATTAGAAGGCTGTTGTAGAAAATAGTAAGAAAGCTATTTCAAAAGAAGCCTAAGAAGAATTATGAACAAAGAGATATGAAAGAAGTTGAGCAAGCATTGACTAATCAATTGATATCTTATTCAAATTAGTTCTAATGGGACTGTTGAGATCTTTGTAAAACCAAGTAAAACAAAATGTATTTAATTTGGGAGATAAGAAAAATAAAAATTAAAGATAGAATTATTAAAATAACTAAACTTTGATAGAGGAATAGGATTTGTAGCCAATTTTTCATTGAAATTTAGGCTTCGTTTGGGACGGCTTTTTTATTGCTTTCTAAAACGAAGTTTTAGTTAAAAAATAAAAAAAATTGTACTAAAACTCCGTTTTAGAAAGCAATAAGAAAGCCGTCCCAAACGAAGCCTTAGACTTCGTTTAAGATAGCTTTCAATTTAAATTTAATTTTTTTTTTACTAAGAAACAACTTAATAAAATAGTAAAAAATCTGACCCAAATGAAATCTTAATGAAATTAGAATTTCCAAGAATTGTCGATGAGGAGGTATCAACTAGGGCAAAAAATGGAACTGTCACATTGCATGTGATCAATGACTAATTTATCATGGATTTCTAGAATCACATACATCATGTTTTAAGCAATGACATAGGTCATCACATTTTGTGCTATTCATTTGAATTTTCAAACCCACATGCATTACACGGCTATAATTGTTGACCTACCATAGTACTTGTTTTAATTTTCATGAATATATATATATATATATATATATATATATATAAAACAATGAAAAAGTCTTATTATTTATTTTAATAAATGTAAACGTTTTTATTTATTTATTTATTTATTGTATGTAGAAACTTAATTACAAGATACACATGAAAAATGATAATAATATTTCACATGCATATATAATTTTTGACTTTGAACTTTAAATAAGGATGAGGATTTTTTTTTTGTAGTAATATAATTATAATTTTTTGCTGTTGTTATATTTCTTGAATGCAATTAGGCAGGTTCTAGTTATCAAATATATGTTTGCTAATGAATAGAATAGAAACAAATTACAAGGAAGAATAAAATAAACACTTCCACTCTAGATACCAAGGCATCACAGTTTTCACCACCCAACATCAAAATCAGATGAATGTTCACTGGCTGTCATTAGTAAGTATTATAAATGCTAAGTTCAAATAACAGAATGAAAATTAAAACATAAAATTTACATACATTTGTGAACTTCTTAGACGTGGGCGGTGCATGTGATATCACCAAATATTGCACATATCACTGTGGGTCAATTTTTTTTCTTTTGTTTCACATTACCAGGGTTAGATCCATCTTAAGCCCGGGGCAATGCTTCCCATCCCACCCCCGGCATGAAAAAGTAAAAAAAAATCTATATTATATGATTCCTTATGTAATTTGTATCCCCTCCATTTATATGTCTATGAAACAATGAAAAGAATTTTTTATTTATTATATTACAAGGGTTCTTAGGCAATTACCCCACTATAAATGTTTTAAAATACAATGGTCTTTAGGCAATTGCCCCAACATAATTAAATATATTGTGTAGAGATGTTATTGTTAGGGAACGATGAACCAAATACAAAGTGAAAAAGTAAGAGAGATAGCATCGACATATCTACGAAGCGTACAACGATCAAGGATATAAATAAATAGTGGTCAAGAGGCAGCGTCGTCAGAACAAATTTTGGTTGTTAGTAATTTTATGGAAAAAATTCTCTTTACTTTTACTTATAAGTTTGCCCTCGCACACCCCCTCCACCCCAACACACACAAATTAAGACTGTTTCTGCCCCTGCGCATTACTTATACCTTCTGTAAATTATCCTAAAATTAAAATAATGTAATTTAGTTATATTTATATTTTAAATCATATTAAAAGCTCTAATAATACTTTAATTAAGAGGCTAACTTGGAATAAAATTTTGTGTGATATATCTTCAAATATCTATATTAACTTCACACGATTTGTAGCATCACTGAAGAGCGTTATATAACATAAGAAAATAAAGCAAGCAATGAGTTATAAACATCTCTTATATAATCTAATATTTCATTTAGACTTTGTAATCAAATTCTTATTCATTTTAGGCAAACAATGAAGTTTCAAATCGATGTTAAGAATAAAAAAAGTGTTCAAAAAAACTTATCATTTGATAAAAATAGTTGAAAAAAACAATTTTAAGTCTAAAAAATTTATTGAATTGGGATAATCTAATTATGTTTTAAGAAGCAGGAAAAAAAGTCGTCCTAAACAAATTCTTAATTTCTCTTTAAATGGATTTAACTTTTGAATTTTGATAAGTTTAATATAACTGATTTATAACAAATTAAATAGCAAAATTTTCCTTCAATTAACAAAGAATTAAATAGAATTCAAGAAATTTAAGGGAGACCTATTTCAAGAAATCTAATGTTTTACCTAAGGGTTGTGTTCGTTGAAAGGAGAGACAGTTGGCATCTCCTAAGATAGAGACGGGAATGGCTTACGAGCCTATTCTGTTACCGATCACATGCGGTTAAGGCTACCCGCTTGGGCGGATCTTACCCAATTTTTAAGGACATATGGCTGGTTCTGTCACTCTGCTAGGGTTTCCCCTCCATGGCGATTTTATGTGAGCGCTCTTCTCTCCGGTCATGAAAGTGGTTTTCCGCTCATTTTTGCGCTTTTTTTTTGTTCTATCTCTCTGATTTTCCGTGTTTTTGCTTTTTTTATGGCTGGTTCTCGTTTGGTTGATCGTGGTTTTCTTGAGAGCAAATCTTTTACGTCTTTCCGTGAGGTGCTTTCCGGTAACCATTCCCCTTTCCCTGATTTGAAATTCTCTTCCCATCGAGGGATGCCTTCTCTGTGGATTTATGATGCTTAGATACATGCACTTGCTCAATCGTTTGATTTTGGTTTGGTTGGAAAATTTCCATCTCAACGCCTGTCCCTTGATGTTATTTGTAAGTTCTTTTTTAATCTTAAGTTGAACGGTGAAGTCTCTATTACTGTGCTTAATTCGAAGAATGTTCTCATCAAACTTGGGAATGATTTGGATTATTGATACATCTTTGCACATCATTCATATTTCATTAACAATTGTTACATGTGTTTAATCAAATAGACTCATTCGTTTGATGTGAATATGGAATCTTTTATTATTCCCATCTGTTTGTCTTTCCCGAATTTGCAACCTCACTTATTCTCCCCGAGAATCCTTCAGGGGCTTGGCTCCATTTTGGGCTGACCTCTTAAAATTGATCATGCTACTGTTGTTTGTTCTGGACCCTCTGTTGCTCGTGTGTTAGCCAAATTAGATGTTTCTAAAAAGTTTCTGAATAATGTATGAATTGGGCTGGAAAATCTAGGTATGTCCGGTCTGTTAACTTTCAGGCTGTTCCTTTTTACTGTGATCATTGTATCTCTTTAGGTCATTCCAAAGCGGAATGTTCTTCCCTGAACCCAAAATTGGCCAAAGCTTCTTCTTCTCGTTTGGTTAATGCTTATGTTCCAATTGATAATGTTGTTCCAATTTCAGGGGTGAACCCTGGGGGCTATCGATCATGTGGGTGTTGCGGCTGATGTTGGCTCACCCATTAATTGTATTGAGGTTGTGCTGCCTATTTCTCCTGCTCCTGTTGAGGTTTCTGTGAACCCTATTTTTTCGGTGCCTGAGGTGCAGGGTTTGGGTTGTGACGTTGGTAATCTTGAGGTAGATGTTGCTGTTTTGCTTCCTGTTAATGAGCTAGTGTCGAATTCTCTTAAACATTTACCTATTTCGTTGAACAATAAGATTGATGAGGCTAGTTCTGCTGGGTCTAATGTAAAGGATTCTGTGAATAAGATGGCTAGGGTTTTACCTTATATTCAGCTTTCTCGGGCTTGTGCTAGTACTAGTCCTTTGGGTTGTGCTGTTAATGAGTGTCCTGTTTCGTCTGTGGGGGAGGCTGTGTCAGCTCCGTGTCGTTTTAATGCTAATGAGTTGCATAATGTAGCTGTGGAATATTCTGGTGACTTTGGAATGGTCACTTCTTTGGATGTGATGCGAGAGGGACCTAGTGTTGATCCTATGTTACTCCAGTTACGCCTTCTATATCGGGTCATTTTGTTGAGGTCCATCTTAATTTTGTTTCACCTAAGGCTTTGGATGCACATGTGGGTGCCAATTCGGGGGAGGATGTTAGGTCACAACTTGATTGACTACAGTGTTCATTTGATTCATCTTCGGAAGCTAGTGGGGAGGATGAACATGTGGCTGTTTTTCCCGTAAAGAATGATCGTCCTGTGGTTTCAATTTCCTCTCGTGGGAGGGGTAAACGTGGGTGGAAATAATTTGTGGGTTGGTGCTGATGTTCTCGGTTGCCTCTCGATGATGCTTGATTTTTGCATTAGTCAATTTTTACTAGTTGTCGGTTCACTGAAGCCTCGATCTGAGTTTAATGATGGCTATTTGAGCTGTTGGGAATTGATGTGGTTGGGGCTCACTCATCCGTAGTCAAGACTCATGGAAACCTTTGGTGTTGGTTTCTTGCTTGTTTGGGTTGGCTGTGTTCTGTTGACCTCGATTTTGGCTCGAATATACTCGAGCACTTTCAATCGATTTAATCGAACCCCGTCGGGCCCGATTCGAGCTCAAATCGACTCGACTCGAGTTGGATTAGATTCGATTATGTTCGGTTAGATCAGTTTATTTTATTTTGGTTGCGTCGAGTTCGATTCAATTTAAATAGATGTTAATTCTTGAACTTGATTTCATGCAATTGAATTCGTCGAGCTGGCTCGAACCCGAACCGACTCGAATTGACTCAAATTTTGGACTTTTATTTTATCTGGTCTAATTGAATTAGATTGGATTAGCTCAATTTAATCATATCCAAACCTGTTTAACTTTCCAAAAAAATTTGAATTTGTTTCCTTGATCAGAAAATCGCCTCGACGACCACGATCGAGCGAAATCCTCGTCTCGGCCAAGATCGCGCTGATCAGAAGATTTCTGCGATTCGAGCAGACATCGAGCGAAGAACAAAGTTGTTTGAGGAAATGTCGGACGCTGGAGCACGATGGCGAGAATTGGCGGGCTTCTTCTTTCGGCGATGGACTCGATTTACTCGAGATGAAGGCGCTCTCTCTCGGCATTCTTCTCTCCTGCTCTCTCTCTCTCTAAATTTCGATCTCCCTTGCTCTCCCTCTCCCACGCGAACCTCTCCCTCTTTCTCTGGATTTCGCCTCCACCCGCTCCCTCTCTTCTCTATTTTCGCACGGAGCCAGGCCGAACCACCGACGCCCAAGCCCTCGATCCCATCTCCCGTTCGTGAGTCTAGGAAGAGGCCGAACCCGCTCCCTCTCTTCTCTGTTTTCGCACGAAGCCAGGCCGAACTCTCCCCCACTCCCTCTCCCATTCCAATTCGCGAATCCATGGGAGGCCGACGCCGCCTGGACCGAGCAAGCCCCTCCTTAGCAAGGTGAGTATCTCCCTTCTTCTCTCCTGTTTGATCTCCCATTTCTTCTTGTCCTTCTTCTTCTTCTTCTTCCATTGATTTTCCTCTACCCTTCTCTCATTCTCCTTCTCCTAAAAAAAAAAAATCTGAGAACTCATCTTGTTTGAGTTTCATTTCTTTATGCTTCACATATGCGTATTTTGAGATGGCTATCACAAATTTTAAGTGGTCTTGTGAGGCTTTGTAGTGTATATGTCATTACACTCCTAGCCCTATTGGTTTCTAAGTGAATGCCCTCATTCTCTGTGGTAGATTTCATGATATTATTGAAACTCTTTACAAAATCTGAGAATAAATTGCTTGGAGTTATTATTTTAGCCCTTATGCTTATGTCTTCTTGATGGAAGTAATTGTCATGTGGATAGAAAGAGAGCTTTGATAAATTATGTAGAGATTTTAATTGAGATTTAGGCGTGAACCATGGTTCCTTTGATAACTTATTTTACGAAGCTTTACAAACCTTGCATATAAGATGTTCGTTGAAATGCTTTCAAGAGAAAGCCATAGACATTGGTTAATATTAAAGTTTTATTTGGTGAGATTGCTCTTGAAAAATCCTCTTTGATGCATTGTTTAAAAAAAAAGAAGAGAATCTTAAAATGTATCTAATCACTTAATGAGATATGTGTAGAGTCATAGAGCTTACTTTCATGAATGTTCCTTCTCTAAACTCGTCGCTTGCGAATGAATATCTTATGCTTCAAAAAAAATGTGATGGTTGAAATGGCTTTGATCTTTGTTAAAATTAGCCTTTTTATAAATTAGAGGGTGCATTTACTGCTTTTTCTTGTTGTCTAGTTCCACTAGATTTACTTGGTTATCAAATAAGGTTTTAGTCCTCTTCGAGAGATGTCGAAGGCTATTGTCGAGTTTGCTAAAATATTCATTGGCTGGTTTTATTTTGAAGGGAATAATTGATGTGTGCACTTTACTTTTGGGATCCACGGCATGTGGTTTAAAGGGCTTAGATATGGCATGGAAATATATCAAAAAAAAAGATTACTTTACATTTCTTCTTAAATTTGGTACACTAGTTATTCGATTAAATACTTTGGAAAGTTTGTATTGTTTTGCCATGCCTCCTTCAATGCATACATGTAAGTATATATAAAAGAGGGATTTGGATGGAGAAATTATGTTATGATTTCTTTGCTTGTAACAAGTTTTGCATAGAAAGGAAAGCTTACACATGGGGAAATTTAAAGCCTTTGCTTCTCTACTATTTAATTCATGTTTCATTTGTTAAGCATCATCATGGCGATTTGCTTGGTCGTTTTCTTGCACAATGTTAAAGGACTTTGGTGGTAGATTTGGAGAACATGTTATTTGAGACTGTTATAAAGTGCTTCAAAAAAATATACTTTGTAGATTATTCTCCATGTCAAAATTTCAACGAGCTTTGTGTCGATCGTGGAAAACGATGAGTTTGCTCGTTCATGTTATTGTGCAAAAAGCATGTACGAAAGCATTAATATAATTTGATTTATGCGGTTTTCTTTTGTGGATGATAGGAGAAGGTAAAGTAAGAAAAGCTTTTTTTTTATGAATATTAGTTCTTATGCCATGAGTTGCACTTTCCAAGGAGATTTTGACATAAGATTTGTTAGTCTTTGAATGGTGTATTTGTGACTATGAACCCTGTTGCCTCTGTGAACCCTATTTTGTTGGTGCCTAAGGTGCAGGATTTGGGTTGTGACATTGGTAATCTTGAGGTAGATGTTGCTGTTTTGCTTCCTGTTAATGAGCTAGTGTCAAATTCTCTTAAACATTTGCCTATTTCGTTGAACAATAAGATTGATGAGGCTGGTGCTGCTGGGTCTAATATGAAGGATTTTGTGAATAAGATGGCTGGGGTTTTACCTTCTATTCAGCTTTCTCGGGCTTGTGCTAGTGCTAGTCCTTTGGGTTGTGCTGTTAATGAGTGTCCTGTTTTGTCTGTGGGAGAGGCTGTGCCAGCTCCGTGTCGTTTTAATGCTAATGAGTTGCATAATGTAGCTATGGAATATTCTGGTGACTCTGGAATGGTCACTTCTTTGGATGTGGTGCGAGAGGGACCTGGTGTTGATCCTATGTTACTCCAGTTACGCCTTCTATATCAGGTCATTTTGTTGAGGTCCGTGTTAATTTTGTTTCACCTAAGGCTTTGGTTGCACATGTGGGTGCCAATTCGGGGGAGGATGTTAGGTCACAACTTGATTGGCTACAGTGTTCATTTGATTCATCTTCGGAAGCTAGTGGGGAGGATGAACATGTGGATGTTTTTCCCGTAAAGAATGATCGTCCTGTGGTTTCAATTTCCTCTCGTGGGAGGGGTAAACGTGGGCGGAAATAATTTGTGGGTTGGTGCTAATGTTCTCGGTTGCCTCTCGATGATGCTTGATTTTTGCATTAGTCGATTTTTACTAGTTGTCGGTTCACTGAAGCCTCGATCTGAGTTTAATGGTGGCTATTTGAGCTGCTGGGCATTGATGTGGTTGGGGCTCACTCATCCGTAGTCAAGACTCATGGCAACCTTTGGTGTTTGTTTCTTGCTTGTTTGGGTTGGCTGTGTTCTACTGGTTTCCGCTCCAAATTGGATGGTTTGTGCCGGGCTACGGTGTGGTTGGCACCCTCGGCCAATTATTGAGCCCGTTGGATTGTAACTCCCTTCTTTTTTTCTTTTGTTGCTTTTTTTGTTCCTTCGCTCCTCAACTCCTTCTACTCCTTTACTATTTTTAATATAGTTTATGTTTTTTGTTAAAAAAAATTAAAAAAAAAATAAAAATAAAAAAACCTAAGGGCTATTTTCTTCATATAAAAGTTCAGATTATATTTTTCTAGATCATTGCCGACAAGCTTCTATAATTTTAATGAAAAATGGCACAGCATATAGCTTTGTGGGATGTTCACATTGATGATATATCCATTCCATGGCGTATTTATGCGCAATGAAATTTTGTATCAAAGTGTGAATCGATCTTGATGCAAGATCCTGTCTGCACATCAAATACAGATTTTTGAACTCTTAATAATTCAATATTATTAGATATTGTATATTCAAATATCTCAAAGTTCAGCTCGAGATAAGTCAAGAGAACAGAGACGCAAGGACAATGAACTCGCCAAGATCTATGAGAACCCATTAGGGCATCTCCAATAGAATGATATTAGCCCATTTGTAGCTCTCGCGAGCGTCCACCAGAATAACAAAAGAAAACACATTTTGTATTTTATCTCGGTTGTGAACAGTGCGACGCAAATATTGACATCGCACTATTCACATAAACCTTTTTTTTTTTTTGGTAGAGAAATGAAGATTCGGAATGGAGATGAGAAAAAATATACATAGAATATTTTTTTTGGGTGTTAGAAATGGAATTGGTTGAAGAAAAATTACTATTTGATATGATTGTTAATGCATTTTAAAGTGGAAAATAGGTTGTTCGGTTGGAGACCGGCTAAGTTTTTTTTTTGTTTTTTTTTAACAGAAACTTTTATAAATAAAATAAGCTGAGATTACAACAGATAAAGAAGGAATAAAAGGAAACAAAAGAGGAAAAATATAAGAAAAAAGCGGGCTCAGGAAACGGCCAAGTCTTAAAGAGCATATTTCATGGAGCTTTGGTGCATGCTCTCATAATTGTCGCCCCTGCGAAGGTGTCAAAAGAATCTTCAGATTTGATTGCTTAAACATAGCCTGTTAGCTAACTTTTACTTTCACATTGAATGAAACTTACCATCCAAAGCTTTATTCTTTTATACATCGAAATGAATTTGTAACAGTATAGCCTAAGTAAAATAAAAACGAAACATATCTGTAGTTAATGTAATACTTTTGGTAGCGCTCTCTTGCAGGTTAATTTTGAATTATTTTTTTGCTGTGCAAACTGGTTTTTTGAGCTATGGATTAAGTTGAATAGATGTGGGGAGAATTTTTTTCCTTTTCTGCAGGGCTCTATTTTGGGTGGTAACACCGAGCTTAATGATAATATTTTTCCCTTCTCTTTTTGGGTTTTGGCATCTGGCCATTATAGAATATTATTAAATTTTCTTGTACTCGTTTTTAGTGGGAAAAACCGGCTCATAGGATCATTTTTTACTTTTTTGTAGCACTTTTGCGCACTAGGGAGCTGGAGGGCCCCTTAAGGTCTGTGTACTATTTTTTGTTATTTACGCATAGGCCCGTCTATCAGTTTTAATAAAAAAATTTACTTTTGGTATTACATCACAGCTTTTATGAATTGTCTATGCTGCTAGTTTTCTAAATATTATTTTGAGATAAATTTAATTTTAATTTTAATTAATTATTTCTATAGTACATTTATAATATAATTAATTTAAAATTTTAAATTAATTTGGATAAGAACACAATCAAAATATCAGGACACAATTTTTTTTAATTGAAAAACTCTTATATGTTATGCATGTTGAATCCATATTTATTCGGTGGATGATATCCAATCGTGCTTTATGAATCTACCTGTGAGTCGAGAACCTGTATGTGAGGATGATGAAGATAAAAAGAAAGAGGGATAGAGAGTGAGAGAGAATGGATTTGGATAAAATCATTATTATCCCAGCCATAAGTATAAGAATGAGAGGGCCGAGAGTTCTATCATACAGAGCTTAATCTAAACTAGGAAAACAATGTTTCTCTATGGGGTTGTTTGGTTGGCAGTAAAGAAAATCTAAAAATAAAGTAAATATGTGGGTTTTTACTCTTTTTCTATTTGGTTTGACATGGTGCAGAGTGAAACAAAATACCGTCGTATTCTGAACATCTTGCTATAGCTCATTTCACTGGTAAAGTAAACTAGCTCAAATTTGAGCAAAAATGGATTTCTCGAGAGACACGGGCAAGAGAAATTTGGCTCATTCTTGCTATTCAACTTCACCCTTTTGAATTTGCTCCAGTTTCTTTGCATGAGGTAGTGCTTTGCTCGAGTTGCTTCTTTACTAGCTTTGTCTTGCAAGTGTTCCTCACTCTCTTCCTAGTCAGTCTACCCAGGAATGAAAGGTTAAAGACTATGGATGGAGTGCTTCTAGACCCGCCCCCACTTAACCTACCATAAGCCTCGTACATATAAGTATCTGCATCTATATCTCTCATCTTCTTCTAATCACACTGTCGCCCGCCACTACGTCTCTCTATGCCTCATCTCTTACATTCTCCCCTTCCACCAGATGGAGGTCGAGATGCTCTACTAAGATTGGGAGGACATCACTGGAGAAAGGTTCTCAGGCATGTAATTGGACCTCTAAGTTATCCTTTTTAGATGACGGTTTGGGTCCCATCCACAAGTTAAGGATGTCAAATTTAACTGTCTGTGATCATGTGAGCATCAGCCTCCAGTCTCTAGTTTTTTAAATTATAGGTAAATAATGTCATATCATGTAAATTGTAAGGAAATAATGATAAATGGTGAAGTACTATTACAATTAGCATATATGAGTTATGTAATCAGTTCATTTTATGACCATCGATGATTTTTGTAGTCAATTTATTTGTGTAATCATTTTGTGACCTTTAACTATTCATAATGTATTGATTTTATTTTAATCTGCATACACCCAGCCAAATAGAAAAAATAGTTCCACTGCATTCACTTTACAAACAACCAAACAACCCATATTTATCTCTATCAATTTGTCATGTCTCATATACTACTCTTATCGTGTGTCTATTTTGGTGTTTTTTCTACATCTTCTTATTCTTCCTCCCTCCTAATATTTAAAGGGCTCGGAGCGTTATAATAGAATATGCATGTACATAGTATAAGAGTTATTCTATCAATCTTTGATATAGCTCGAGGAGAGAAATGACACTGGTGATATATAATTATGGGCATCTAGAGATTTAGTCGGCATGAGGTAGGAAGCTGGCTTGCTATCATTCTGCAAGAGTGAAAGGGGGTGAAAAATAATTTAAGATTCATCTCTGAGCTAGGTGATGACCAATTATTGAGAGATGCCTTATGGATGAGATGTCATGCATTTAGCTTAGTTCTTAGTAGGTCACACATAGAAGGCTTTGATTAAGATGAATAAAGACTCGTCTAACTAAGAGAGGAACTTCTAAGATCACCACATCCAGGTAGGGTCACTTATTGGAGGTAGTTCTTGGAGGAGATCTATCGTGCTCAAGTTATAAGCTCCTTCCCAACTTCTAAGTGAGTCTGTCAAACTAAGTGTCCTTCGAGGAGAGAAATCTCCTTCCACATGACCAAAATTGGTACCTACATAAGTAGTCATGGGTGTATATTTGTTACCAATTTTTTTCAACCCTTTAATTATTGAATGTTGAAAATGTTAAATAAATGAGTCATAAACTATATAAAATAGTTTAAGTAAATGTGAATTTATGATCCTGAATCTTTTGTGACGTGCGTGTATCTGTTGGTGGAATTTTTGAAAACAGGTTTTGAAAATATTAGTTTTATTTAGAAATTTTTAAATTTGATTTTAAGATTCAATTCTTGAGATCAAACATCCCATTAGGAGAGTCATACCACTTCGTGAACTGAAAATAAACTTCCAAAATGGGGTTTAAATCTAAGATCACAAATCCTACTTTGAATATCATAACTAGATCCGAGGTAGAACTACAAGCGACCTTGTAAGGTTAAAGTGGAGTTTGACCTAATTTCTAACTATGTTATTTTAAGTAGATTATCGTTGATCTCATGCCCAAGGATTTATAAACAAATGATATGTCTCCCCTAAGGGAGAAGATATCACTATTTAGTAATTATTCGGGCATAATGATAGCAATCGTCATTGATTAAATTTTTTCAAAGAATACTAATTTAAGTTTTGAAAGTTTCTCTTGGGGGATTTGGATTTAAGTTTAGATTTCAATTCTGAGATTGAACAGACCATCAGAGATGATATACCACCTCGTCAAAAGCCGGAGATAAAATCTCCTAATGGGTTCAAATCCAAAATTATAAATTTTCTCTGGACTATTTTAGTCAAATTTAAGGGCGAACTACATATGACCCCGAAGGGTCAAAATGAAGTTCAATCAAATATTTTACTATGATAATCAAGAGAAGTGATCATTAATTTCATATTTGAATTTATGTTAACACATGATAAATCTCCATAAAGTAAGAAAATATCATCTGTTAGCAATCATTCGATTATGATAATAACAATCATTATAAGTTAGATCTTCCAAAAGAAATATAAAGTGAGTTTTGAAAATCAATTTTAAAAATTAGGTGTATGGTTCAAAATATCCTACGAGCGCAAGCCCTCGTAGTTAATTACATCGTAGGGAGATAGAGTCCCCTATGTCAACTCTCGATTAAAATAGTGACAGAATTTTGTTAAGAATTTTCTAAGAGTGATATAAAAGGAGGTAAATTTTTGGAATTTCAAAGGTCAATGGATCAAAATTGAGCACTGATTAATGGGGTCAGGAAAGAAGGGTAGGGGACACTTTGAGATTCTGGAACTATCCGAAAGTGTCCCAACTTAATCTAACTATTGGGCTTTACCTTTTGGATTGAAAAGAGATTTAATTAAAGTTGATCATTTTATTAAAAATTTTGGATTATATTCCCAGAGGTTGGGGTTTTATGATCATGATCTAAGATCTGTCCTGGATCCTAAATCTAAATTTGGACATAGACCATAGTAGTCTGAGCCTAGCTAATGCCATGCACTTATCCCGGCCTGGATTGGGGAGCTAACTAACCACCTAGTCAATTTTAAATACATGAATACGGTCATTTTATGATAGAGTGGTAGGAACATTTTTATTATAGTTTTGAAGAGTTGGGGTCGACATCTAGATATTGTCCTAAGTGGCCCATTTTACTTATGTTGGGTCAAAATTTTAAATACTGATGCAATTAAAATTTTGACTCCTTTAAATGTGTTTCTAATGCAATACGTGTTAGTCGACAACTCCAAATCATATATGCTTCAAATTTAAAAGGACTTAAAAATAATTTTTAGAAGACTGGGCTTTCTCAGGTCCATCACCTCATCCTCATAGATAAGATTATCCAGACTCTACCCACATGCGGGAAAGTGTCAAAGTGGTGCTCCCTGGCTAATTCCCTATATTCATTATATTTCTATGTTTCTTAACTCCTAAAATTTTAACATTTAATTATGAGTAGAAATATTTTGCACACCCTCATGAGCCTCACATATCTAGGCTAAAATAAAAAGCGGCACACAAATGCCAAAAAATTAAGAAAAATAAGTAATCCTATAGGCAATCACATTAACACATCAAATATAAATGAATTAATTAATAATTACCCATAGGCAAATTACCTTACTTATTACAACTCAGGGTCTGTAGAAAGTAAAGTGGGTGGGCATCATTGACAACAACCCAGATTCTAGCCCTAATAAAGATGCAAATGACTTTGATTGGGATACTCTTCATCTTCGATTCTTCAATCTTCTTCTCCTTCAGACTCCTTGGATCATTCGTAGCAGGCTACCCAATTGGAAAAGAGGGCTCTTCCTTAAAGGGGAATGCCACCCTTTCCACTTTGGGTAGAAAAAAGATGATCTAAATTTGGACTTCCAAATGGAAAAGGACTATCCCCCTGAGGGGTATACTCTTCTCTTTGGAATCCAACTTTTAGATCTATGTATCCCTACTCAAAGTTCATCTTTCATAACCCAAAACATCTCAAATGAATTATGTTTAATAAAATAAAAAAATTACAAACTCTCCTACAATGTTATCATAAGCATTTAATAACTCAAAGTATATTTCAAGAAGTTATATATATGCAAAAAAAATAAATAAATATACTGTAATGCTATTTTATTATTTGGGGGCTTAGCAGCTGAAGCACCTGTACCAAACACATTTATAATTAATTTTTATTTAGCCCTCTTTTTATTGCCTTGCACGAGTGAGGCAACCTGCAGAAAACTCAGTGAACATCCAGATTGTTCCTATCCTAAGGGTAATTTATTCGCCAAACACATCAATCATTCATAGAGTGCAGTAAAAGTAAGCAAACATATTAGGCAATTTCATCCATGATATGCAGTAAAATCACAAAAAATCTAGCACACAATGAAAAAGTAAACACTAGCCTAGCCTAAATCTAGAGCTGATTGTTTTAGCAAACCATCTAAAGTGTGTGAAAAGGTCATGTGGCTAGGGTAGACTTTAGGCTGGGTAGTTAGTTAGAGTTATCTAAAATTCTGAATTTGTTAAGGTTTAAGGGGAAGTTTATGTTAAATTTTAAATATTAATATATTAAGGATTAATTTAAATATATTTTAAAAGTTAAATGATTACTACCTTTATTTCATACTGAGGTTATAAAGTTTATTTCACCTTCCTAGCTTGGAGCTAAGCTAATAGCCTCGTAAGTCTGAGTTACTTAATATTAATCGGGATTGATTAAGTTAATTTAGTTGGTTAAAATTAGACGGTAGATTAATATTAAATATTTTAGTTATTGAATGTTTTAGGAGATTAGTTGAGCATTTTAATATTCAAGTTAGAGAATTTTGGAGTTTTAAAGAATTATTGAATTTTAGGAATTATTTTAATGTATTAATTAAGGGATTAAAAGTTAAATTTTAAAATTAATGTTGATACTGAAGGTTTCAGGTTTTTAACAAATATTAGACCTTATTATTAGAGTAGTTAGATTATAGCAAGCTCAATTTGGAGTTTTTTTATAAAAAGTTATGATTTTTTGAAGTTTGAGCCTAAATTTAAACTACGGTTGATTGAATCATTAACTTTCTGACTTTGACCATATTCTAAAGATTTAACATTTTTAGAAAATATTAGACCTTAATTGGAGTCATTAGCCTCTGAGTTTGACTAAATTGAATTTTTCTATAATTAGTTATACATTTTAGAAATTAGGCATTTATTGAAATTCTTAATTATTTTAATTAGAGAGCCCTTTTAATAATTTGAACCCAAACAAGTCCCAAACTCCTTGAAATTGCCTCCAAAGATAAAAAATGATCTAAGAAGAGATCAGCAAGTGTTTAAGGAATTTTTTGGATTTTTAATTAATTAAATTGGTTAAATATATATTTTAACTTAAAATTAAATTAGGGTTCAATTTGATGTCAAGTTAAAAGGGTTTCAATTTTCACTGATTAAGAGTTAAATTAGGGTTGATTAGGGTCCTTAAATAGATTTTTTGGATTTGACAAAATTTTAATGAATTAATTAGTGTTCTAGGTCAATTCTAGGGAGGGATTTTGGGGCTTCTAATTGGTGGACCAAATGAAAAACAAATTCAGTGCAATTTGGACCTCGAGATCACCTAATCTCACGACTTGAATGCACTAAATTTGGACTCAAATGGAATTCTATAAGGTGGCTAACCAAGCCACCTAAGGTGATCTCTAAGTCACCTTAAAAAAATCCTACGGAGCTATCCTAGGGTTGGATTGGAGCAAAATCAGTGGCCATAAACTCCCAATACTAAGCATCATCATCACACCAAAGCAAAAATCCTAATTCTAATTAGAGATATCATGACTACAATTTGAATTTAAGAGTCAAACCATGACCCATAAACCCAAATTGACATAAAGATGCCCTTAAACAACTCAAACAAGGAAGGGAAAATTTGGACATGTCAAGGACATGCCCAAATTCACTCTCCCAAAGTCCCAATCCCTGGTGACTTCAGATTAATAAGAAAATGCAATAATAAATAAAATATTTAAATTGAAACTAAATATTACATAGATGCAATTAGAGCCTGGGACCATAGGGCTTTTGTAGATCTCCCTGAGATCTTTCCAATGAGTCTAAGAACACCTAATTTGACAAAGTGAATGAGAGAACTGAATTTTCGAAGCTTCCCCCAACTTTCTATGAAATTAAATTCCTTAATTACTCAATTAGCTGGAGCTTTCCACATGGTGCTTTCTGATTGGTGGGCAATCATTAGTGGCTGATAGGATAACACTAGGGTTAAATATAGCCATTGGATGAGAGATTGGACAATTTGGATTAAACGGCCTTCAAAACTATGGGATCTAATCTGAATCATTGATTAAAATTAATGGCTAGGATTATATCTTCAACCTCTCATGTGGACCCGAAGCCTTAGAGCTATTCCAGCATGATCAGAGCGTTCCCGCTAGAGATCTCTGATAAAATTTCACAGGGAGGCTCAGAAGAACGAAAACCTTCAATACAATGGTGGAAATCTATTGGGGAGAAGATTTCCTTCACACTTGACCAGACTACCTATCTAGGAAGCTCGGGATCAAGATATTACTGTAAAGAAGGTCTCAACGAATGAGCTTATCTATCAGGAAGCTTCATGGGATAAATGCGAGCAGGTCTCCTTCAGACATCGGGACCGAAGGATGATCGGAGGTATGATTTCGAGAGGAGTGCATGATACTTTCGCTGGATTTTACTTGAACAGATTGACGGGAGCATCTAGGAGGATAAGGAACGAGAGAGGAATCTTGAGGGAGCTCTGGGGAGTGCTTTTGAATGCTTGGAAGGAAATGATGGCCTTTGGAATGAGCTGCCCTATTCAGCTCACTCCCATGAGCTTGGACGGGTGGGATTGACTAGGCTGGATCTCGGATGGATGCCAGTTGGAAGGGGACATCCTCCTAGAGGGATCATGAGCTTGAAGCCGATGAGCTCAGCCTTTGTAAGGCTTTGAAAGGCTAAAAGTAAGGGAGACCACTGGAGTTCAAACTCCATTGGTTCCTGCTACTGCCAGCCAGGGTTTGGGTTAGACTTACCTGGAAAGGATGACGAGGACATGATGAGCTCAAGGGTGAGTTCAATTGGGCCTTGGTGGGTTAATTATATCGAGTGGCTCGGGTTGACCCAAACCTGCTCAATTTTAGTCAAATTGGGCTCAACCAGGGTCAGGCCAAACACTGGGTTTGATATGGGAGGTGAGTCTGGGTCTAGTGCACCTAATACAAGTGGTAATTGGGTTTGGAATTTCCTAGGGTTGAAGATGGCTCGGGTTGACCTAAAACTTTCTCATAAACTTCCCCTTAAACATCATTTGAAATTTCATAGGGAGGCTCAGGAGATTTGGTCAAACTTGGTTGACTTGATCAACTAAGTTGACCTAAGACTAAGAGTTGGGTCAATTAATTTCAATTTGATCACATGAACCTGATAGATGAGGTCTCAAAGTCTAGAAATGTCATTTCGATCAATTAGCCTATTTAGGCTCTTAATGGGTCAATAAGTCAAACTAGGTTGACCTAGCCAAGCAAGTTGACTCAGGAATTGAGGTTGGGTCAAATAGATTCCAAATGATGTTTTAAAAATGATTGAAGAAGATTTCAAGGGTGGATGAAGCTAAGTCAATTTGAATTTTGGTCAAAGCCCAAAAATCCCCTCAAAGGGCATTTTGGTCATTTTGGCCTCAGGTCAATTCTGGGTCAGGGTGAAACCAAAAAAATGTATATTAATTCTTAACATATCCATATCAAAGATCTGGAAAGGATCAAAAGGTTTGGAGGGGACTCCAAGGTCAGGTTCCCCTAGGTGATAGGTCTAGTGGCATGGATGGTAAATATTTGATAGTTTTGCAACCTTTGGAATTGAGTTTAGTATCTGGGCTTAGAAACATTAGATTGAGTTCAAACTTGGAGGGCTGACCCAGAGATATGTCCTATTAATCTATAATTGATAGACTCTAAATTGGGGGTCAATTAACTGGGTTCTGAAATACCTAAAAAAGCATTGAAAAACGTTTTCAGGACCTAAACCCTTGGCCTTAGATTTTGGTATGGATTGAAGTAAGATCTAAATTGATCCTAAGGTGTGGGAACTAGAAGGATCCTAAGATCTAGAGCCTAGAAGGAACTTAGGGTCTATGAAATCCTAGGGTCTAGAGATCAAGAAGGGGTCAAAGTGACCTCATATAAGAATGAGGTCAACAGTAACACTTGAGACAACCTCAAATTTAAAAATGAACTTACTGGAAAAAAAATAAAAATATGTATTGGAGTGTTGTGACACTAGTTCTGGATGAGTTGCATGCCAAAAAAATAAAAATCTGGCATTGTTCTCTCTAAATTTTATGGAAATAATCTAGCACAATGGTGCTGAAGTGGCGCTGCAGCCCAGTGCTATTTAACATGCAAGACTACGATGTTATGGATAAAATGAAATTTTTATATATTTGCGAGTTAAATATTTATGCCATTATACTCCCTCCCTCACTCTTGTTTTACTTGGATGGGAAGGACAGAAAAAAAAAAAGAGGAATGGAAGAGAGAGTATGCTCTCGAAGGCTTTTCTATTCATTATTCTCATTACAAAAGTTACTCTACTTGTTATAAGTAATTATAATCTTACTCCTATTTTTGATCTCCTAAACCAAACATGCATTTTCTCTTAGTTTATCGATCTTTCATCATGTAACATTTCATATATAAAATATATGATCTTCAAGAGCATTTTGATTGTAATATTATTAAATTTCATAGGATAAATTGGGAGTAATGAATTTATAAAGTAAATGCATAGTATACATCTTTTATAGATTTCCAAGTACTTTATGAATTATTATATTGCATACATGATATTGTATTGATGTAACTAATATTTGATATAAATATGACATTTTCATGTAAGAAATGAAGGATAGTTGTTATCACTAATATTAAAATGAGTTAGCTCTTAAAATATATTACCCTACACAAAAGAGTAGACTGACAAACTTTTCATAAAATAAAAGGATTTTGTTCTCTAATCCTGGTTGTAGCCTATAATTAATTAACTAAATCACACTGATGGGTAGAGAGTGATGACTCATCATTAATTTTTGAAAGCCAGCTGTTATAATAAATGATTAATAGAAATATTTAAATGATATGATTGGCTAGTAATAATGAATTTATAAGAAGGATGAATGATAGATGGAAGGATAAAAATACTATATTAAACCTAAATGTTAGACCTTTGTTATTCACAATCTTTTCATAATTGAATTTTTAGGATAGTGCTTTGTGTTATTTTTATAGGTACAATTGATATAGAATTGATTGAACTAGTAGTAATACTAATACAATATAGCATACTAATATGGCCCGTTGATTGATAGTCATTTTTATCAATTTTTCTTATTATTAATAGACCTATTTTTATTTTACTAATCATATTAGTTTTACTATTTATTGATTCATATTTTAAAAATTACTCATTTCTTATATTGATGAAAGCTTGAGATGGTTATTAAACATTACAGAACTAGCTCATGGAGCACCAAGAAGGTGGGGGTGAATTGGTAATTTAAAAAATCCTAAGAAAGAATACTATTCTTTTTGTAAATTTTTGAAAAGTTTAAAATAAATAATTTGATCACCTGATGTGGAAGCTAACAATTTTAATAATAATGATGACATTTTAATTAACACAACAAAACATTAATCTCATATTTTCATAAAGTAGTTATCACAGAAATTAAGTGCAGAAAATAAAATGAAAAATTTGAAAAAGTACAGTAAAAATTTTATGGTGGTTCGGTCAACTTTTGACCTATGTCCACTCCATAGAACCCTCCGCTCTGGGAATTACACTAAGAAAAAGTGATACTCCTTTTACTCTCACAGTAAGGTAAAGAAGCCTTTATAAACTCACTTTCACCAAACCTGATGAGGCGGAGTGCAAGAAGCTATGTCACCTATCCCGGTGATCATAGTGGACCCTAAATCAATTTTCTCCCTCCTGGAAAAGGTAAAGAATCCTGAATCATTTTTCTCCCTCTTAAAGAGATGGCAGAGAAATAAAATCCTTTCATATGCAGAGAACCTCGAATCTTTTTTCTCCATCTAATAGAAGGCAGAGTACCTCGAATACTTGACTTAGAATCCTCTTTCCCAAGAGAGCCTTCAAGAACTCACTAAAGCCATAAGAGGAGCAAGGGTGTAACTAGCCCAAAGCAACTGTATGATCCCCTCACACTCCTTCCTCTCAAACCATGGATCTCTCTCAAAAGCTTCTCTCTCAAAGTACCTTCAGTAGTCACATAATCCTTTCTTTTTTAAAGAGATACTAAAATATTGCTTAAGTATTGAGCTTCAAGAAACCTTAAAAATTTGTGCTTGCTGTCACTATTCATACATTACGATTTATTAAAAACTAGACCCATCTAGTACAATGATAATATTTATTTAGAAAAACTATTTAACTTTTTAAACACATCATACAGTATGATCTATCGATCATCTAGTACAATCTGTTTTCTTTCTCTCTATTCATACAAGATAATTCCTGTGATGATTGGAAATCATCTCTATCAATCGTCCTGTAATACTATCATCATATAGTATGGTTAGTTGATTTCAACTTAGTCATCTAGTGCACTATGAATATTGTACAATACAATTAGCTCAAAAATTATGGTTTTATTAGGTACGGTCTTTAGGACAAACAAATTTTGTCTTTGTCAATCGTATGGTATGATAAATCATACGGTACTATCATGATCGTATAATACATTCTATTATCATTAATTAAATCATGATTTACTTGACAAATTATGAGGGTTAATTTAAATAAAATTTTAAATATTCGTATAGTAAGAATATAATCGTACAGTACAATTAGTTGAAAAATCAAATATTAAATATCTTACTTAATTTTTCTGGCAATTAGGGTTTTCAGATCATAATGAATTGTACAGTATAATTAGCTTACAGAAACTAATTATTTAATTAGCTACTAAGCCCATTTTTTCTATAATTGATCGTAAAGTATGATTATAAGTTGTACAGTATGATTAGTATACAAATATACTTCAAAATTTTATCACTCCCCCTGTGTGTGTGTGCACGATCATCTAATTGCATACACTCTTATGTGGACAGACTTAAAAAATTGAAAATAAAGAAAAATTAAAGTACAAACTTTGTTTACTTGACATTCCTATTCTACCCAGTCTTGAACTTTTAATAGCCTTGAACAGTGTATGTTTTACCTGTAAAGTTAGTGCTCATAGACAGAAGAAATATATAAATTATTCACTGAGAAAAAAAAAAACAATTCAATCAATAATATTTGGCATTATCAAAATCACAGACTAGGGATCCAAGATTGCAGCAATTGTAGACTATTAATGGTTGATATATATGAACTCAAACTAGAGAATGCATATTGATTCTTTTACCTTGCATTAAATGTAGTGGTAAGTCTTGGTTACTTGCTAGGCAATATGCTTATTATATGATTTTATGTAAAGGTTAGGAGACTGTGGCATGAGACTAGATATTGATGTTAATTTAGTTGTGTTTTCATTTCTTTGTCTTTATATGTATTTTTTTGTTGCTGGTAGTGGCTAATGTATATAATCTTTTAGATTTTATACTTTGAAATAATATGTAAATATTGATTATAGAAATATAATTATATTTTATATTATTTATCATTATTTATATTATCCTGAATATAATTAGTTAGCTCTAGTTATCAATAAATCTGGTTATTAAAGAATAGAAGAGATATTTGGATAATAAATAAGAAAAGAGATGTGATTCTTCCACTTTAAATTTCATAGCATGACATAAAATTTAAAGTGCGGTTACAATGAGTGGCAAACATCACTAGATGTGTGCATATATGATGACCAAATAAAAACAAAATCTTCCATACTCCACCAAGATGCTTACTCTTTGAAACATGGAGATGCCAAAGACATGGTCATGTTTGTTGACCATAATGAGTGCATGTGGTAGTTAGTCATTACTTGTTCGAGCGTGGCTTTTTATACTCCACATTATTAGTTATTGACTAGCCATTAAGAGAACACTAAAGTGCATCCATCCTACCAAATGCCATTCCCTCATATAGATTATTAAGAATGATGGCCTCTAAGCTCTCTTAGTGAAGTACAATCAAACCATCAATAGCATTAGTAGCATCCCACTCCTTAATAGTGCATATAAATTATATTAACTTGTCATTTTAAATTTTATAGCATTCTTCACTACATTATTCTAAATGATGGCATGGTCGGGAATGTGAGGTTCTTATTTTTGATGAAAATTTGATCTCCATGTCAATGGGGTCTTGCTTGAGATTTCGCTTATCCCATTGTCCATGGTTACATAAGAGGGCAAGATTGAGTCAAGCTCTTTATGGGTAACACGTTCTACATAAGCAACTTGATCTCCACTAATGTAAGACATGAAGGAGTGTGATCCTTGAATGTAAGATGTGAAGCTGAAGTCGATTGTTGGCCACTCGCCTATGCTTTAGAGTTTAATATTGAGTCAAGCTCTTTATGGGTTGCACATGCTGCTAGTGGATCGACCATCATTGTGGAAAGTATACAAAACTTGTCTAGGATGAATAACCAATTATGTTATAACTGGTGAGTGAGCGTAAAGTTAAAAAGAGGTCATGTTTGAGAGAAACTTATATAAATAGGTGGAATGTCGAGGGTTATCAAACTACACAGGCGATGAGCAATCCAGTTCAGGAGCTTGTGTCAGCAACTCTTAAAATTCAACAAACACGACCACCTTACTCTTCCTAGCCTCAACCAGTACTAACTCAATGACCTCATCGTTTGTAGTATGGATTGTTATGTGACTGCCATTATTACGTAGTCAACATGCAATGTTAAGTGTGTGTGTGGCGCTATTGCGACATCATGCTCGAAGAATTCTTAGTTCCAGTTGTCCAAATGTTAACATATCATTAATTTCTAGAGGTCTATTTTTCCCCCCATATATGACAGTGTAGCCATCTATTAGTTGAAGCTCCCCATTGTAGAATACGGCAAATTATTGCATCCGGTCATCGGACACGGAGATAGGTCCGGATATAAATAAAATATTATTTTAAATTTAGCGCGTCAAAAGCGCAGGTAAAGTGCAACTAAAGTGCAGGAAAAGCGCAGGTAAAGTGCAACTAAAGCGCAGGTAAAGCGCAGATAAAGCGCAGTCAAAGCGCAACTAAACCGCAAGTCAAAAGCGCAGTCAAAAGCGCAGGTGACGTGGCAAATTTTTATTAGACATCCGAACCTATTCTCCGCATCCGGTGACCTGATACAATAACTTGTCGTAGAATACATAGGCGTGATTATTTTTATCGTTAATCAAGGAGTGCATATATTTGGCATAGACTATAAAACACTTAAGTAGTGCAGGGATGATCGATGACCACTAATAGAAGGGCAAAAGAAAATTTTTATACAATATAAAGGTAATAATGTTCAAGAACTTACATACATATCTTTTGTAACCTAGCTTTAACGAAGTCATCGCGCCGCATGCATATTTGTTATACACAATAAATTAGTTGTTTGTATGACAGAAGACCAATACAACAACTTAAAAAAGTAATCTATAAAGTAAATAATACAATGATACAATAATTTTATATTATAGTATACATTACGACCTAATAAATATAGTAATCATAACTTTACATTATAAAAAATATTTTTTATTTGACTATTCACATTTAAAAGTTTGATTAATAAATTATTCTTTAAAACTAAGAAGTCCTAAAAATTATATGAAATTATATTAAAAAATATTATTTTATTTATACTATTTCATAGTACCAAGTTAGATCAATAGTACCTGTTATTTTAACTTACTGAGAATAAAAATAATATTTATACATAAATAACATAAATTATTTGTGTACTTATATGTGATAATTATTTTAATTTACATATAGCTATTTTAAATTTCAAAAGAAATACTACAGTTAATTTAAATAGTATGTATAATTATAGTATTATATGTCTATCATTTTACTTTCATATATTTAATAGTAATTAGAGAAAAAAGACAAAAATCATATAAAACATTTATAATTCCTATTTTATTACATCTTTTGGGGTTGATGTACAATGAAGGTTTACCATTTAGAATAGTTGATGAACGATGAATTTAATTTATAAAATAAAGCAGCATAAATCAATTTAACTAAAATAATTGGATTTGAATTTAAATTTATATATTATTAAAATTAATTTAATGTAAATATATCTACAATTTTTTTTTTATAGAAAAACTTAGAAAACATAATGGTTGCGTCCGGGAATACTCATGGCAATAAAGAAATATAAAATTTAATGGCTTAGCTTTGTACGAAGATCCAACACACAAGCAGATAAAAAGAGAGGGTGTAACATTCATAAGAGACACCAGAGTTTTTATGTGGAAACCCCTAAAAAGGGGGGAAAACTACTGGGCTTGTCCCAGTTTGAATGAATGCACTATTATTTACTGTCGATTACAAATGAGGCCTTTCCTTGGGGGGAAGGTCTTGGGTTGATGTATCAAATGCACATCATATTACATGGTGGTAATCGAAAGAATTAGTTTTGAAATGTTTGTTTAGTCGGCAGAATCATAGTCGGCTGGTGACGGAGGTTCAAAAGACCTTAGTCTTGTGACGGTGGTCGGAAGAACTATTGTCTGGCGAGAGAGGTTGAAAGGACTGTAATAGGCAATGGAGGTTAGAAGGACCATAGTTGGCATGAGATAGGGGTTAGGAAGACCATTTTCTGGCAATGAAGGTCAAAAGGACCGTAGTCGACAGGAGACATGGGTCAGAAAGATCTTTTTTTTTTGTGAAGAAAAAACCGGAGCTTACTTTTATTACCAAACAAAATAAAGAGCAACTACAAGCTTGATTCCACCTTCAAAGTGTTGTAGAATGAAGGAGGAATCTTATTCAGAGAATATTCATCCCAACTAATACTACTAAAAAGAGCATAGTTAGCACATAAGTTTTCTAACTTATTACTTTCTCTACTTATACAATTGAAAATAACAAAATTAAAATTCATAAGAAATTCCATACCCTCTTCATTGAACATTCATGTTTTCCAAGCTCTTTGGAGGTAAGAAATGATATTTGAATTATCTCCTTCTATAATGATACCATTGTATTTGAACATCCAATCCTTGATATCCTCCTTTAAAGAATGAATAGCTAGTAACTCCAATTGAGCTATGTCACAATGTACACAAGGTCTACCATAAGCAAATAGAAACCTCCCTTTGCAGTCCCGAAAAACTGCAGCAATTCCTGCTGTGTAGGAAGAAAGAAGAGATGCATCTACATTAACCTTTAGCCATTTGGGTGGAGGAGGATGCCAAGTATTAGACAGTCTGATTGATTGGTTAACATCCCAATAACCCAAATTAAAGTGACTAAAGCTATGAGAAACTAAAGCATGGAAAATAGCATTAGAAGCTATCAAACTAGGACTGTCCTCCACACCTTCATGAATCATCTTGTTTCTACTTTTCCAAGATAGGAAAACTGTATTGCAATACATGTTAACCATTATACTTTTCTTCATAGAATTAGTTTCAAGCCATTTGATACAATGTTTAATCTTATCAAATAGTGGAATTCCAAAATCCCGTTGGTTTAGATGGTATATTACCTCCTTAAATTTCAAGCATCCACACATGATATGTTCAACATCTTCAATGGTATTGCATCCCCTAGGACAATTGGAATTTTGTAGTAATCTTCTATAGCATAAAAATTGAAGTGATGGGATAGCATTTCTATTCAATCTCCACCAAAACACTTCCACTCGAGCATTCAACTTAGCCTTTCTGATCTAGTCCCAGTTTGAGATCCACAAATATCTTGTAATGAAGCTTTTAAGGCTAATGAAGAAATAAACATTCCAAATTTTTGATTAATCAGTTCCATTCGATCTTCTCCTCCATCTTGTATAATTCAAATTTGAATGATCAAATTAATTAGCTCCCTTCCAAAGTTTTCCAGCAACACTGGTACATTCCAACAACCATCCAGAATAAATTTATTTACAAAAACAGTGCCACCCTTATGTGGGACAACAAACGTAGGCCACATATCTATGGATTTATCCAATATCCAATTATCTTTAAATGCATATGCAGAATCTCCATCCACTAAAGTCCATCTCACAATAGGGTTCAACATTTTGCATCCTTCACTTAATAATTTATAAGAGGAAGACCATCTACCTCTATTTCTTCCCTTTTCCAGCCTTTCACCGTATTTAGCCACCATTAACTTGTGCAAAAGTGAGTCTTTGTCTTGAATAAATCTCCATGCCAATCTAGCTCTCAAAGCAGGAGTTTTTGTGACATTTGAATGCAACCCATGGCCTCCACTTTCAATTGGCTTGCACATTTCATTCCAACTGACATAGTGCAACCCCATTGTACCATTCTTCTTATTCCAAATGAAGTTTCTACAGATTTTGTCAAGTTCTTCCAGCACTTGTTTTAAGACAAGTGAGTGAGTAGCATGAAAAGTAGGTAGAGATAGCAATACATACTTTACCAATATCAGTTTACCCGCTAGCGATAAGAATTTACTTCCCCATTGATTCAGCTTTCTCAATGCATTATCTATGATGAACTGGAAATAATCACTTTTATGTCTTCTCAAAGCTATCTTCAATCCAAGGTAGTAGAATTTTTTAACAGATTTGAAACCCATTATTTTTGAGATGCTATTCTTCTTTCTCCTCCCCACATGCTTCCCGAACATCATGTTAGATTTATTCTGATTAATTCTTTAGCCAATCCATTCACAAAATTTGTGAAGGATGTTCTTAACATCCTTTACCTCCTTCTTATTAGCATCAAAGAACATAATTACATCATCTGCATAAAGTAAGTGGAAAATTCTTGGCCCTTCCGAGTTGATCTTGATACAATAGGAGCTATGTTCAAAAGAATTTGAGAGTAATTGCGAGCAAAGTATAAAAAGGATAGGAGACAAGGGACACCCTTGTCGAAAACCACTCCTAGCTTGAATCCAATTTTAGCAATTTCCATTGATGATTAAAGAAAACTTTGGATCTTCCACACACTCCAGGATGAGTTTGGAAATTTTAGAAGAAAAGTTAAAATACTCCAACACTTTCCTTAGAGAAGACCAAGCCATAGAATCATAAGCTTGTCCCATGTCTACCTTGAAGGATACTAGACCTTTAGTAGCTTTTGAGAACCTTAGTTTATGAAAAATTTCCTATGCCACCATTACATGGTCAGATAAGGACCTTCCCTTAATGAATGCCGCTTACTCCTTAGAGATTAGTTTAGGAATGACATCAACTAGTCTATTCAATATTACCCTTGCTGCCACTTTGTACATAGTGTTGCATAGACTTATAGGTCTATAATTAGAAGGGAGAATGAGAATTGATACCTTCGGTATAAGCAATATCAATGTTTCCTTTCATTCTTTGTTAAGTTCTCCATAGCTAAATAAATGGCTTATAGCCCTCCAAAAATCATTTTTAATGATTTCCCAATAAGCTTTGAAGAAAGTGTGTGAAATACCATCATTACCAGGTCAAGTATTGCCTCCCAATTGATTCAGAACACCTTCTACTTCTTCAATAGAAAAGTCTGCCTGTAGAAATTCATTATCCCATGTATTCAAGCAATTATTAGCTACCGGCCATCCTTCTAGCTTGCACCTCCTTGCATCCCATTTTTTCTGAAAAAACTGCAAGAAAACAATATCTATCTGATCTTGTTCTTCTACCAACAACTCGTTCTCATCCTTTAATTTTATTATCTTATTGGAGTTTCTTCTAGCACTAGCATAGGAATGGAAGAATTTTGAGTTTCCATCACCTTCATTTAGCCACTATACTTTAGCTCTTTGCTTTCACCAAGAATTCAATCTAGCCATGGTTGTATTTAATTCATTCACCTTTTCTTTAAGACTCCAATAATCAAATTTTTAGAGGGCCCCATGTGAAGATTCTTTGCATTGAAGTTCCATAATCTCATTCATAAGATCATCTTTAAGCTTATTTAGATCCTTTAACTTGGACTCGCTCCAAAAGAACAACGATTTCAAGGACCTTTTAAATTTCTTATTGAGAATTTGAGGATAATTACCTTGATAATTCTTGCTCCATTCCTTTCTCACCACCGCAAATTATGCTTGATATGATGCCCAACAGTTTTTTATCTAGCAACGAATGGGACTTTTTCTATGATCCCCACAAAGAATACTCCATTATTTTTAACAAATTCCCTAAGTTATAGAGAAGCCCTCCTCTTCCTTGCTCCTCTAAAATTCCAAAAAGCAATGGAATACATTAAATGAGATTTGGGGGATTAATCCCCAAAGTACCTTTCCCTTCAAGCTCCAATCTTTTGCTTCTTGTTGAAGAATTGATTGGTCCCAATTCCCTTAGTTGTTTTGGTCTTTTTTTCTTTGTAAGTTGAGAAGAGTCCACCTTTCCTTCACTTCCAGAAATCACCATTTTACAATTAACTGCAACAGAGCCTTCTTTATCTTCCTTTCCAGCAACATTAACTATTACATTGTTAACATCTTGTGTATCAACCTCCCCTTCAACTGTAACAACATTTGTTGTTTAAATTAATTCTCCTTCCTCCTGATTGACAAGTGCACTGAAACTATTATCATCATTCCCAGGCTTCAGAACTGCTTGACCATTGTTGCTCCCCACTTCTAAGCTATTTGATATACTACCAGCCAAATTTTGTTCCACAGATTTCTGCTCTTCAAATGGCTTGTCTACCGTGGTTACTTCAAATATTTTCTCACTTTGCTTCAACTGCATCAATTTAATCCTACTGTCAACCCGAGAAATAGGTCTTCTGGGCAAATTATTGTTAAATTTTTTCTTCCCATACCTTACCAACATCCATGGTCCATATTCTTCTTTTTCAATCAATCCCTCTCCACCCAATTTTTTATTACCTTAAGTAGTTTCATTCCCCACCCTATGGTTTAATGGCGATGGAGGTTGAAAGGATTGTAGTAGGCAACGGGGATCGAAAGGATCATAGTCGGCTGGAGACAATGGTCAAAAAGATTATTATCTGGCAAAGGAGGTTTGAAGGACCTAGTAGGCAATAGAGGTCGGAAGGATCGTAGTTGACAGGATACAGGTGTTAGACAGATCGTTATCTGGAGACGGAGGTGAAATGGACAGTAGTAGGCGACGGAGGTCGGAAGAACTATTATATGGCGAGGGAGGTCGAAGAACCATAGTTGGCGATAGAGGTCAGAAGGACCATAGTAGACAAAAGAGGACGGAAGGATCATAGTAAGCAGGAGAAAGGGGTCAAAAAGATCATAGTCGAAAGGTGATGGTCCAGCGAAAGTCTATATATTATGCGGTGGTCTGGTGAAACTCTAACTTCTACCGGTGGTCCGATAAACGTTTGGGCCTCAGTTAATGGTTTGGCGGTGGATTGGAAAAACTTGTACGTTAGTGGGTGGTCTGGTGGACTCAGGCGTCAGTGGGTGTTCCATTGGATCTCTGGTATCATGTGGTGGTCCAGCGGAACTCCGGCATTAGGTGGTAGTCCGACGGCAGTTGTCCTGAAGTCTGACACCAGTCGACGTTCGACGGTGGTTTAATGGTAGTCAGATTGAAGTTTGGCGGCAGCCATCAGCCTGGTGGAAGTTTGGCAGCAGTCTACGGCTGGGCTGTGGTCCGAGGACAGTCAGGCTGAAGTCCGGCGGCAATCGATGGCAAGATGGAACTGTTATGGCGGTCGGGGTGTGGGTGGAAGTCTTATGGCGGTCGTCGGTCTAGCGGTGGTTCGAGTATGATTGGGCTGAAGTCCGATAGCGGTAGGAGGCCAGGTGGTACTCCGACGATGGTTGACATTGCAACAGTATTCCGATGGAAGTCGAGCTGAAGTTCAATGGCGGTCGTCGGCCGGGTTGTATTCCGACTACGGTCAGCATCCGGGTGGTAGTCCGACTGCAGTAGAGCTGAATTTCAGCGGTCGGGCAGTGGTGTTGGACCTCTTGAGGCTTCAGAGCTTTCTCCAATCTCTAGCCCCCTCCTCTTCCTCGTGTAGATAATGGGGGTCTATCTATAGAATTTTATGAGTGGCAGAGCCCATAAATATAGAGAAGATCTGGGGTAGGTTCGGAGTACTCCATTGGATGGCTCATATTGTTTCCGCCGATCATAGAGATTTTTTCAATTATTTAAGTGCCTTAACAATGTCAGAATTCAACGATCTTGTGCTTGTTGGGTTTGTCTCATCGAGCCGCTTGATTTGAATATAAGCATGTCATATTTGGATTTCATTTTGTCATCAAAATAATGCTTTGGCCCTTCCAAATGTGGTATGGGCCCCCAATTTGGACCTATTTGGGCTTGAGTTGGACCGATTTTGGTATCATTAGGTTCGTCTCTTTGAGATGTTCAGTTTAACTATAAGTTTACTGAAATTGGAATTTAGATGATCCCAAATTTAATTTTGAAAGTTTTCAACTTGAATATGCCTCGAAATTCGTGCTCGATCAAAACAATTTTCGGTGACGTATCAATAACAACTAAAAAATTGCTAATATAAATTATATTATAACAAAAATAAAAATAAAAAACTACTTTGCTTTTGTAAATCAGAAGGACATCAAAACAATTAAATTACAATACAAAATAACTATATTAGGAATTAAAAAACTGTCCTCTGAAAACATGGAAAGTAAGTCCTTAACTTCGCTGTTTTCTCTTTAAAATCTCTTTCTAATTTTTCTTAAGCTTTGGTGCTCTTCTTGGCTAAAATCCTGCGTGAATGGCATGAATGGCACCTTATGCAAAGTGGGGGGTAATTAATTGAAGAAAACGCAAATCAATATTTATTTTCTCATAAAATCGAAAATAGGCGTTTTCTGAGGATAACGCAATTCTATTTTCCGGTTTTTGAGAGACCAAAAATTAGAAAAAGCAAAATTAAATAAAAAAATTTAAAGAAAAATAAAATATGTATTAGGTTTTCTTTTGATATCTGAAAAGTTGGTTCAGTTTTGTGTTTTTGATCCTTTTAAAATATTTGAACTTATTTCCATCTGAATGGTGATCCTTTTTAAATTTTAACCTTCTATAAATTTATAAATTTATAGAAGCTACTTTAAACACCTAATACAATTAAACAAATATTAACCAAGCAAAATTAGAACATGTAAGCAGCTCATTTTATTTGGTTGGTTGGGAGTTTTGGTTACTAATTAAGAGGTTTTAGGTTCAAATCTTACTTATATGATGTATGTATGAATTTATCTTAATTGATTTAAATATCCTTAAAAAGTTAAAATATGTGTGAATTTACATATGAAGTAAGATAAAATTTCACACCATGACCTAATTTTAGAGGATGATTATACTAAAAAAATATCCTATTGATAGTCTCACTTTTATCTGCATTTAAAATTATATTGTATTGAAAGTAATTTAAACAGCTCTCCTTCCTCGATCATGTTTGGCGCAGCTCTTTTCCTCTACTAGGGTTTGGCGCTGTTTTGCTCTCGCCGTCCTCCCCACCGGGGATTCCACTCCCATGGCCACCTCCTCTAATTTTCCACCCCTCTTTTCTTCCTGTCTGCCTCCCTCCCTCCCTTCCTCTGACTTTTCTCTTGACTGGAAGAACCTCCTAGCCGCTAGCTCACAAGTTTCCAAAGAATTCTCCCATTCCCTCTCCTTTTTTCCAACTCAAAACCATACGACCCAATTTACCAAAGACCAGTTCGTAGCGGGGGCGCCAGAATGGTCCCTCTTCTTAGTGGGTTACTCCATTGGGAAGAGACCATATTACGAAGCTTTACTGTCTGCCATAAAAAAAGCCTGGCCTCTTAAGGGGTCACTCTCCCTCCTTACCATGAACGAAGGCTCCTTCCTCCTAAAGTTCACGACCTTGGAAGACTACGAGCATGCTTGGACAGGCGGTCCATGATTCTTTTTTGGAAAGCCCTTTATACTTATGAAGTGGTCTCCCGACTTTGTTCCTCAAAGGGAAGAGTTTCCTTCCATACCATTGTGGATCAAAATAAAGAATCTCCCACTTTGCTGCTAGACTCCAAAATGTATCTCTAAACTTGCTAGTTGTGTAGGGATCTCCCTTGCTGTTGACGCTCTCACCGCCACCAAAACTTGCTTAACTTTCACAAGAGTTTGTGTCCAGATAACAAGCTCTTCCCCCTTCCCAGATGAAATCTTCTACTGTGTAGATGGAAAAACCTCCCCTCTCAAAGTTCAGAACGATTGGAAGCCGAAACCTTTCTCCCAGTGTGGCTCAATCATGCATCCCCCTACTATTTGCCCAAAAGACGCTATTCCTCGCTCTCAATCTGCCTCCAGACCTTGAGGTAGAAGCACTAGCCGGAGACCCTGTATCACCCCCCCCCCCCCCACGCCTCATTATTCGTAAGCCTTCACTCCTTCCTAAGTCGACCTCTAATCTCCCTCCACTTCTTCCCTCTCCCACTGCAAACACTACCATCTGAAATTTAAACTCCCCTTTAGGTGTTGTATCTGACCCACCTGACCCCTCCCCTTTTACCAACGATCCCCCTCTAATTCCTACCACTAATAAATTCAAAGCCCTTGCAAATCAAGACTTCCCCGACCCCTCTCCTCTTTCCCTCAGTTCTCTTGCTACCACCAATTCCCCTGCCTCCAACCTTAACTGTCCTCCCCAAACCATTCCCCATAATTATCAACCTAACATTTCCCCCTCTACCAAATATTCAAACTCTCCCACTTCTTCCTCCTCTTATTCACAACATCCACCTAACCAAAACCATAAGCAAACTAGAAGTAAACAAGCCAAAAAGGCTTCCACCCCTCAAATTAAATGCCATGACCTTACCCAACATAGTTTCTTGGAACACCCATGGGTTCAATAACCCTAAAATTGTTCTAAGTTATAAACATCTAGTTACTTCCCATAGACTTGATCTTCTCCTCATCCTTGAAGCCAAAGTTTCCCTAGCCAATGCTGCTAACCCCTGGTTTCAAAAACCCCATAAAAGTTTCCCTGTGGAAGATTCCTGTAACAATTTTTCACAATCTATGCCTAGTCATATTTGGATTAAGTGGAATGCTACCACTGTTTACTTCAAAACTCAAATATGCTCCAACCAACCGATTCAGGGTATTATCCATGTTGCTGGAAACCCCATCAGTGCTATCACTGCTGTTTATGCTGCAAATAATCTTACTAAAAGACAACTTTTGTGGAAAGAAATTATGGGTATTGCTGACTGTGTTAATCTCCCTTGGGCAATTCTAAGAGACTTCAATTGTTTCTGCTCTGCTCTAGAAAAGGCTGGGGGTACCTCTCTTCCCAATAGTAAATTTGGGGACTTTAATAGAATGATCTTCAATGCTGGTTTACATGAACTCTCCTCAACTAGCATTACTTTACGTGGCATAACCAAAGACCCAAGGATCCCATACACATTAAACTGGACCGTATCCTAGTTAATGATTCCTGGCTCATTTCTTTCCCTAACTCCTATAGAGTTGTTGATCCCAACAATTCGGACCACTCACCTCTCATCCTGGTCAATGCTACTGAAGATACCAACAAGCACATATTCATTTACAAAAATTACTGCTCCAAAATTCTAGAGTTTTGGGATTGCCTTTTCGAGGTATTATCCCTCCCAAACAATAGCAGCCCCCTTTGCTCCCTTTACTGCAAACTCAAAATGCTTAAGAATCTTATTAAGCACTGGAAGTTGTCCAACTCCAACTCCATTCAAGCCGAAATAGATCCCCTATGGCCCTTCAAAACACTGTAACTACCCAAATACAAAGCAACCCCCTTCACAGCACCTTCAACCATTCTCTAAAGAGCATCAATACCAAACTTAACTATTACCACTCCTCTCTCTCTAGCTTGATGATTTAGAAGGACAAGATTAAATGAATTACCTTTGGTGAAGATGACTTGAAGTTTATTTTTTCTAAAATTAATGTTGTCAGGAACCACAACAGAATCATAGAAATCTACACTGATAATGGGACACCCTCCTCCCATCATGATATCTCCCAAACTTTCATTAGACACTACACCAAATTATTTAATACCTGCAATCCTCCCAATCTTCAACATTGCTATATCCCAATTGGGAACACCATTCCCCCTCTTTTATTGTCCTCTATCACTGCCCCTATTATTGAGGAGGAAATTAAAAGTATCATTTTTGCTGGCAATGCCAGCTCTACTCCAGGTTCTGATGGATTCTCTTTTGACTTTACAAATCCACTTAGAGCATCATTAAGCATCATATTTGCAAAGCTATGTACTCTTTTTTTTTTCAAACTAGTCACATGCCAAATCAAGTCAAAGCAACCATTATAGCCCTTATCCCTAAACAGCCACATGCTAATAGTGTTAAAGACTTCAGGCCCATTTCACTTTGTAATGTGACCTAACAAGTTATAGCTAAAATTATAGCCAACCGTATGAAAGAGGTAATCCCTATATCATACATCCTAGTCAAGGGGGATTCATCCATAAAAGAATTATATTTGACAACATTCTTCTCGCTGCTGATCTACTTGGGACCTTCATTCTAAAGAAAAAAGAAAAGTTTTTATTTGCTAAATATTATATCAATAAGGCTTTCGACACTATCTCTAGGGAGTTCTTACTCACAAGGCTTGTTGTTATGAATCTGATTTCAAAAAATAAAATTTTAATGATAACAAACACTTCTGTTTCGCTACACTACTTTTTCTACTAACATTTTAGGTCCACAAGATCAAACTGCAATTTGAACCAGCTCAAGATTGGGAAGACAATGTCTGAGACAATTTGTTAACTTTTTCTTTTCTTGAGTTAATTATAAACGATGTGATTCCTGATGCTAAGTAACCTTGCACAAACACACTTGGGAGAATTTTTCTAACTATGTTTAGAGTTTTCTATTTTTGTTCACATCGTCCGAGATAATCCACAACTCGGCTTGGACGATCAGCTAAAAATTGAAACCCTAATTAGGGCATCCTAGTTAAGGCAGCCATCATTAAGTGCATCGTCATGGATGATATTTATATCACCCGGGATGATAGGATCAAATAAAAAAGAATCATCCGCCAGATCTATTTAGGTAGCATTTATTTTTGGGCATTGTCTAGGACATCATCCTGGATGATGCAACATAATTATGCCTAAAGTAATCTGGTAATTAAGAAAAGTAATTAAGGTTTTATTGCTTGATCATATCTTCCTGGATGATCATAGGATCGGCTGGGATGATTAGTTTAAAAAACCTTAGTTGTTTATAGACAATCTACATCGGCCAACTTCTATTTAGGGCGATGCTATGGACAATTTGCATGGGTTTGGACTATTTAGGGTGATGCTATAGACAATCTGCATCGGCCAACTTCTATTCGGGACAAATATGATCAAGCTATTTTTCCATCATCCAGACACGCATTCATTGTGATGTTTTGGACGATATTCAACATTTTATACTAATCATACAGGATGATATCATATCGTCCTGGCCGATATGAATAAAAACCTTCTAATCATCCCAAATCATCCTAACTGATTGAACTAAATTTGTACTGATTGTACAAGAAGATATTTATATCATCCTGGATGATAAAGTCGATTTGTTGCAATTAAGAGCAATTCTGAAGCTCTTCTATTTAAGACCTCTCATTCTATCCAAGAGATTATCTTTTGCTACTATTCTGACCTGAGAGAGCCAAGAGGAGAGGAAGAGCAAGGGAGAGACAAAGAGAGAGGATCTATTGAGGGGGAGTTTGTGAGGGGTTTCACGAAGGTTACTCCAAGTAAGGATCCATCATCATCTTCTCCAGTCATCGTCCTTAGTTCCTTGAGGGTTCTAGAGAGGTCGACTTCAGCATCTGATCGAGGTTCTCTTCCTGATTTAGGAGGAAGCAAAAGGAGTTAGGTTCTCTTCCTGCTTCTGGAGGAAGCAAAAGGAGTTGGGTTCTCTGCCTCGCTTGGGTTGGTGGAAAGGAGGTTTGTAAAGGCTTCTCCGCCTTGCTATGGGGGCAAAAGGAGAGACACTATGTTTAGTGCAATACTTGGAGGGCACCTCCAAGGAGTGGATGTAGGTCGAGTTGACCGAACCACTATAAATTTTTTTATTCTTTATTACTACTTTCGCACTTTGATTTCTATGGTGAATCTTAGTTTTTGTTTAAGATTATGTTTTTGATTGAAAGATTTTTTAAAATACCAATTCACACCCCCCCCCCCTCCTCTTAATTAGCCTTGGGACTAGTTCATTAGGGCTTAACATCCCTATTGAACTTTCAAGTGCTATCAGAGCGGGATTTATAAAATTTAGTTTTTGAAAACTTTTGAATTTTGATCAATGACTAACTTTGGTAATCATAAAACTATGGAAGGATATTTTATTACAAAACCACTTTTTTATGACAATATTCCTTTTGATTTTTAGGAAACTCGCATGTCTACATTTTTATAATCGATTGACTATCGCACGTAGATTCTTGTTAAGGATGGTTATACACCTACTTCTCATGAAATTGATGGCATTAAAATTGAACTTCCTTTTACTAAATGGACTTTTGATAAAAGAGATTTAGCATAACTTAATGCAAAATGTTTAAACTATTTTTTCTGTGCTTTTAAATCTGAAGATTATATGCGTGTTTCAACTTGTGTAACTGGTAAAAAATTTTGGGATAGATTGTGTATTAGTTATGAAGAAACCAATGAACTTAAATAATCTTGGTTGAATATTTTATTACATGACTACAAACTTTTTCATATAAAATCTTATGAATCAATTTCTGACATGTACACTAGGTTTACTCAAATTGTCATCTCATTACATGCTTTAGAAAGAGAGCTAACTAATTATGAAAGAGTAAATAAAATTTTGAGATGTTCTCCTTCTTCTTTTGATGTTAAGATCACTATAATTACCGAATCTAAAGATTTAAATACTTATTATATTGATAATTTACTTGAATCACTCATTGCACTAGCAAGGGGTGAATCAAAAAAATTTTGATGCAGGTGAGAAAATTGTGGCACTAAAGCAGAGAACATGAATACTAATTCTTCTAAGTCTGAAAGTGATGCTATATCTATCTCTAGAGAAAGAAAGTGCTATTTTTTTAGAGAGAGAAAGTGATTTACAAATTCCACTGTTCCTGACTATGCTCGCCGTTCGTTTGTGCCGGTGATTGCCCTCCGATCACCGACCAATGAAAGATAGGTGATGGTCGTCGTTCCACTGATATGACTGGGAGGACTGCTCCTCCAATTTCAAATGCTTCTAAAAAATTTTCTTCTTTTGATTTTTTAACTGATAGAAATTAGAATCTGATTTCTAAAAATAAGCCATTGATCATAAATGAAGGAGCTCTTTTAAATTCCAAAAAGATGATTCCAGTTGCTGGTAAAGGTAAAAATGTTCTTATTGAGGATGAAATTAAAAGTCCAAAAGTTTTGAAGATTCTGAAGAAAAATACTGGAAGCCCGAATGCTACACCTTCCTCGAATTTTAAATTACATGTGAGAAGATTCTATAATTCTAGTCCTTCTAGTCCTAGTGAGCAGATTTCAAATCGTGCAATTACATTGGTCGCTGATGCTGTGATTGAGGAGATTAGACGAGATGCACAGAAGATATCTGGTGTGGGATCGCATCCAGGGAAGAATATTTCCTTGACAAATCAAAATGATCTGGAGCAAGTTAGACTCTGTATTTTAGGAGACTTGAATTCTGATAATTTAAAATCCAACAAGATTTCTCCTCCTGAGACATCTGTAAAAATGAGTAATGTGAAGACAAATGCCTAGGTGAAAATTGCAAATGTTAAAGTGGACAATTTGAATTTAGGTTCATTTTTGTCTGATGATGGGAAAACTGTGAAGCTGCACAATGAAAATGAATTGGAAAATTCAAAAAAAAAAAAAAAAAAAAAACTGGTGAATTCTCTTGTCATCAAGGTCTTTGGCGATAACCTTCTATTTTATGTGATCAACAATGAATTAAGAAGGCAATGGAGTGGTTTTGGGAGCTTCAGATTAACCATGTTAGGACAAGATTGGGTCTTATGTTCATGTGAGAATGCTGAAACTATGGAAGCTATTTTATGTGAAGGACCTTGGTTTGCTAATGGTCACATTGTGGGCATTGATAAATGGTCACAAAATTTTTCCACAAAATCTTTGAAGGGACTCTCGGCTCTAGTGTGGATTAGGCTTACTAATCTACCGTTATACTGTTGGGACGATATCAACATATGAAGAATTGCATCTCTTGTTGGCAAGCCTTTTTTACTAGATGGAAATATGTTCCAATGGAATAGAAGAGAATTTGCTAGGATTTGTTTTCGCATCAAACTTGATGAACAGCTTCCTCTAGGAGTATGGGTGGAAGGTGAATCTAGCAAATTCTATCAAAAAATTGAGTATGAAAAAGTTTCTAAACTTTGTTACAAGTGTGGAAAGATTTCACTTACTAGGGAGATGTCCTACATCTGAGAATGAAAACATCAAAGAAAGCACCAAAAATGTTGCTGAGGATGTGGTTGCTGCTGAATTTGCTGTCCAAAGGGTTGTTGGCCAAACTGATTTGGCCAAGAAGAAAATTGAAGACATGGGAAATCTTGAAAAGGCAAGGTATGGACCCTGGGTGCACGTCAGATATGGAAAGAAAAAAGGATTTTCATATAATGTTAACAAGGTTTCTCAGAAACCGATGAAAGAAGTCTGGAAGGCTATTCTACTGCTGCTCCTATTCAAATTAATGACCAGAATTTCAATTTGGGAAAGTCTATTCATAAGAAAATAAACAAAGATTTTGTTGAAAATCAAAGGACACTCTATTCTGGATAGAAAGAAGATCTTGTTGCTGTTGATTCTATCAATTCTAGAGCTGTTGATGCTGCTAAAGAAAATAATATTGTTGTATTTAGCAATGCAGAGTTGGAAGAAGGTGAAATCCTGGCTAATTACTCAGGGATTGATAAGAAGATTCCATCTAATAAGATTTCTTTTTCCACTACACCTGTTATTGTTAACAATAATATGTTTGAAATTCTTAATGCTGATGATGAAGACGTGGAGAAGACTAAAAATGTTTTGAGAAATAACATAAACGATGAAGAAGATTCTTCTTCAGAAATGAAGAATAAGAACATAGGAGCAGTCAATGCTAATATGGAGAATTCTACTGTAAAGAGAAAATTGGAAAAAGAGCTCAAAACTCTTGGACCAATTAAGCTCATGAGTAGAAACAAGAAATTGGAAATGGGTAATAAAGCCATAAGGATTGGGGCTAGTACCCCTCCAAACCAATGAATTCCATAGTGTTTTTGGAATTGTAGAGGAGCAAGGAAGGCTCATGCTTCTCTATATCTCAAGGAATTGTTTAAAAAGAATAATGTGGTTTTTGTGGGCTTGTTAGAAACCAAAGTCTCTTCTATGAATAGAAAGGATATCAACGCTCTTATTGGGATGGATTGGAACTTCTTCCATTATCCATCAGAAGGCTTGTCTGGAGGTATTTTGATTCTTTGGAATACAAGGTTTGCTTCTTTTAATACCTTGTTATCTTCTAATCAATGTGTTATTGGTGATTTAGAAATCCATAATAAAGGTAGTTGGAGGATTTCTACTGTTTATGCTAATAAAAACACCTACAAGAGAAGGGAACTATGGAATCAATTGGAGAATTATTTGCTTGTTAATAGTCTTTCTGTAGTTGGTGGTGATTTCAATTGCCTTCTTTCTAAATGTGATAAAAAGGGAGGAAGAAATTTTGATTTTTCACAAGTTCCTAAGGAAATGAAATCCTTTTTTACTAACCTTGATTATCATGAATCAAATTTTATTGGTCCAAGTTTTACTTGGTGCAATAACAAAATAGGTGGAGCACATATTTTAGAAAGACTTGACAGGTGTTTTGTTAATTCTTTTGCCCTTGATTCCAATCCATTATTGGTGGTTCATCATCTTCCGCGTATTGCTTCTAATCATTGCCCCATTATGATGAAATTATGGGAAGATTATCCTAAATCAAATAGCTACATCAAATTTAAAGGCACTTGGGCTTCTCACTATGCTTCAGCTGCAATTGTTGAAAAGGCATGGAATAGGAAAATTGCTAGTCATCATTCAGATGTTCTGGAGATCAAGTTCAAAAGGGCCTTGAAAGCACTTTCTTTTTGGAGCAAAGCAAAACTAAAGGATCTCAATCTGTTGAATGAAAAGCTTATCAAAGAAATTTATGATCTTCAAAAGGAGGAGTCTTGGAGTGGCAGCTTATCCGAAGAAAAGGTATTACTTCTTAGATCCAAAATTAATGATTTGAATTGCACTTTATCCTGGCTTAATTCTCGGTGGAGACAACGAGTGAAGGCTAGATGGTTAAAGGAGGGAGACTTTAATTCGAAGTTTTTTCATTCCTTTGCAAATGCAAGAAGAAATGCAAATTACATTTTTAAAATTAAAAATGAAAATGGTGATTTGGTGAAAGATCATGCTCTTATTGAGAGTATTTTTTACAAATACTTTCAAAACAAATGGAATTTCAGAAATTGTTCTTTGGATGGCTGGCCAGAACCGAAAGCAGTGTTATCAGAATCTGACAGAGAAATCCTAAATTCTGATCTTAAGCTGGAAGAAGTGCAAATTGTTGTTAGCCAAGTGGAAGGAGGTGTATCTCCGGGAGTGGACGGTATTACTCACTCTTTTCTAAAGTTTTACTGACACATCATTAAGATAGATGTTTGGAATGCTTTGAAAAGTTTTTTCTCCATGGCAAAAAAGGAAACTAGTTGAAAGGATACTTTGATTATTCTCATTACTAAAGTTGATTTGCCTATTTTGCCTTCTAATTTTAGGACTATAAGTTTATGCAAGACTATGTATAAACTTGTGGCTAAAATTCTTCTGAATAGATTTGTTAATCTTCTTCCAAAACTTATATCTGAAAATCAAGCAGCTTTTATTAAAGGCGGTTCCTTATCTATTAATGTTTTAATTTCCCAAGAATTCTTCCACAAATTTAGATTTTCTAAATCCTCTAAAGGATTAATTTCCTTCAAAATTGATATGGAAAAAGCTTATGATAGCATGTCTTGGGAAACTTTGGAGCAAATTTTGAGTTATTTTGGTTTCCCTTTACATTTTTCAAAGCCTATTTTGGAATGTGTAAGATATCCAAGATTCTCTATATTGATCAATGGAAAATCTTCTCAATGGATCGGTGCTCAAATTGGCTTTCGACAAGGTTGTCCCTTATCTCCTTTTCTCTTTGTATTATGCTCTCAACTTTTATGTAATGCTCTAATTCAAGATTAGAGGGATATAGGAATCAAAATTCATCATAATGCTCCTTGGATTTCTCATCTTCTTTATACAGACGATATCTTGATATTTTCTGAAGCTAATATGAAGATGGTCAAGAAGATTAAGAGAATTTTATTGAAGTATTGTAGTTGGTCGAGACAAAAAATCAATTACAATAAATCTTCCATTTTTTGTGGAAAAACTATTAGCTCAAGAAGGAAGAAGAAGATTGCTCGGGTAATGGGATTCATGATTGTGAAAGAATTCTATTACTTAGGAGTTAAAATAGCCTTGAGAAGATTGATGGCTTCAGATTTCAATTTCTTAGTGGAGAAATTGCTCCGTAAGATGGACACTTGGGGAAGCAAATTTATATCTCTTACAGGGAGATTCACTCTTGTTAAATCAACAATTCTTTCTATTCCTGTATTTACTTGCACATATTCTTTGGTTCCGGCTGGCATCCTAGCTGAAATTGACAAAGCTTATAGGGAATTTATATGGGACAAGGAGAAGAATGAAGCAGGTTTGCATTTTGTGAGTTGGGAAAATTTATGTAAACCTTTACACTTAGGAGGCCGTGGCCTTCTCTCTATTGTTCAAAGAGTGGACACTCTAAGAGCAAAATTTTCTTGGAAATATGTAAATGAAGATGATTCTTTGTTGCATAAATACTTGAAGCCGAAATATGGTAATTCCTACTGGAATACTGATTGCAAACAAAATAGTTCAAACACATGGAATATTATTCAAACACATGGAAAATTATTAGAAGTGGTGCAAGGGCTCTTAAACCAATTATCAAGTGGAAAATCTGCAATGGAGTTAATGTTAATGTCATGAAGGATGTTTGGTTATTAGACAAAGCTTTTTTGTAATTGGCCTACTTTTATTGATAATCTTCAGATTAATGATTCTTGTGTTGATTATTTTATCAAAGAAGGAGAATGGGACATAGAGAAATTGCATAAATTTTATGGGAATGATTTGGTTCAGCTTATTTGTAATGTTAAAATTGAGAAGGATGGTGTTAAAGACCAAATGGAGCTAATTTTACAGAATTCTGGGAGAACTTTGGCGGTACTTTCTTTTGAATCTCGGATCAACATATCAAATGGAGAGAATTACTGGAATTGGACTAAGAAAATCTATCTTAATCCAAAAACTAAAA